>NC_041392.1:385897019-385921953 GCF_002162155.2 Triticum dicoccoides | reverse complement strand
CACGTGCCCACCCGCCGCGGCGCCAGCTCCTCCTCCGCTACGGCATGCCACTACACCGCGGCCTCCTCCCCCGCGGCATCGGCGTCAGCGTGGGACTGGAGCCGGCGGCGTGAGGAGATGGAGCCCGCGCGGGTGTAGTTGGAGCCGCATCTGGACGTCGCCGTGATGAGGAGCTGGAGCCTCATCTGGACGCCGCCATGAGCTGGACTTCTCCGACCATGATGACGCCGACGTCGTGAGGTTTGTTGATGCTTGAGCTTGCTCTAATGAATGGATTCTTCTTGTACTTCAGCTTGACTGTACTCCAGAGGCTGGATGGATGATGGAGTAGGATTAGTTAGTGGATGCGTTAGTGAGGCTGGATGGAGTAGGATTAGTTAGTGGATGCGTTAGTGAGGCTGGATGGAGTAGGATTAGTTAGTGGATCAAACCCAGATTAGTTAGTGGATGTATTAGGAGTAAAATTCAGTAAGATGTGTACTGTCTCAAAATCTAAGAAGTCCACCTCTGAAATTCAGTAAGATTTGTACTGTACTCTGATCTCTGAAGTTAATGGATGGAGTATTTGAACTCTGAAATTTGCACTGTCTCAAAATTACTAAGATTTGTACTGTACTTGAGCTTTGAAATTCAGTAAGATTTGTACTGTCTCAAAATTTAGTATTTGTACTCGTTAAAGTATTGCAGTAGCTGATGCAAGCTGATTTAGGAGTACATCACTTAAAGTAAAGAATGTGCAAGTTTACTGTCAAGTTTCTGGAGTTCCTGTAGTAGCCCTACTGTCAATTTCCTATTAACTTGCTACCCCTGTCAATTTCCTGGAGTTCCTGGAGTAGAGTAGTGCACTGCTCTTGTTTGAGCTTTTCAGTTAATTAAAATTTGGTAGCTTGCACTTGTTTGCACTTGGAGCACGCGCACACACACAAGGGTAGCTTCAGGTTCTCTCCTGGCCATGGAGCCATGGGCTGTGAATATTAAGCATGAAACAGGGGTCTCCTTTCCTCTTAAGCAAAGTAAGTACTCCATTTTGATGCAAATTGTTGGAGTACCTTTCTAAAATTTTGAAAAGGAATCAAGACCTACAGTTTTACCCCATTTCTGCAGATACATTCTTTCTGTGCAACACGTGTGGTTTTGGTTCGATTCTAACCAATTGCATTTTGTTACATGGAACTTACGAGAAGTACAAGGACTAGGGGATGATCTATCCGCATATGATTAGTCCTTGATTTTGAGTTATGATATGTTATGCTAACAATTTTATGGGACTACAGGTTTTGAGATCTTTTCTTTCCCATGCAACCAGTTTGGTGGGCAGGAACTTGGCATTGATAAGGAAATTATTCATATTGCTTGCATGCCGAGTATCTAATTTCTGACAAGGTAAATGTGTGCCTGATACTTCCTCCTTTTTTGGTGTCTCTGTTTCAAGCTGAAAGAAATGATTGCTTTAGTGTAAAATGTACACTATGACTGCTTCCATAACAATTACTACATTTAACTGAGGAAAACCGATCCAGCATGTCTTATCTATTCATTGCTACTTTGTATGTGCCTTATGATATGTCCTCGTGTATGTTTGGACTGAAATATGATTGTCTTGGTCCTTCTTATATTTTTTTATGATCTTAGTCAGCCTCTTTCGCACCCATTGTGTCGAGGACCAATGCCAGTATGTTGATTTTGATGTCATTTAATTTGTGAGTAAATAGAAGTTAACCTGATTATGTGGTTGCATGATTTGCCTGATTCTGTGTTTCTTTTGGGCTTCATGTTTTTCTATGCACTTGTCAAATCTATATGCGTTCTTATATAACTATTCTCTACACTTTTCACTTGTCAAATCTATATGCGTTCTTATATAAGAATCTCTGGAAAAAAAGTTGCACATTGGCATCTACATTTACCGCATTGTTTTTTCGTGCCATTCTTCTAAAGAATCTGAAGTTTCTGAACCTTTGTTTGTAATGGTGCAGGGTTCTGGTAGCGACGTTGACGGTCGTCGAGAGGTTCGTGGACTGGACGGTGTCGTGGCTGCCGACGTACAGAGAAGCGAAGCTGCTGCTCGTTCTCTACCTCTGTCACCCTAGCACACGGGTAAGCAGTCGACCAGACACCCCGAGCCCGAGAGATGATCAACATTCAAATATATTTGATTCGATATGTGGCCAATTCTGAATCTGAATCTTAATGATGTTTGGGTTTCAGAGTGCGGGGAGCATGGCACGTGTACGATGGCTTCCTCCGTCCGCTGGTGGCGAGGCACAAGGATGACATCGACCGGTCCAGTTGGAGCTGAGGGCCAGAGTGAGGACGTGACTGTGTCGCAACTCAAGGCGGAGGCTGCCGCTAGTCAGGTGTGGCTCTTCGAGGCTATCCAATGTGTTTCGTCGCAGCTGCAGGCCGCGAGATCAGGCCGGGCAGGCGGCGCACATTGATGAGTGGTCCAATTTTCGGATCGGGCCATAACAACTTACGTAGGTAGTTGCTTATGTAACTGTGACATAGAATGGAATTATACATGAGTTGCTGCTACAAGGAGGAATGTAGTTGCTTATGTAACTGTGCAATAGATTGAAATTATACATGAGTTGCTGCTATAATGAGGAACTGGAGAATATACGACAACTGTGTGATAGAATGAATTTGGTTGATTTTTTTTAATTCCTAATAAGTTAGTAGTGGCGTGGGGTTAAAATGGTGCGCTACTAGTATTTAGGATACTAGTAGCGTTGGGACTAGAGGCACGCTACTACTATTTCATTAGTAGTAGCGCGGTTCATAATAGCAGTAGCGTGGATTGAACCCTCGCTGCTACTAATAAAGTTAGTAGTAGCGCGGGTTTCACCCATGCTACTACTAATTTTTAGCTGTAGCGCGATACTAGTAGCGCGAGTACCCGCGCTACTAGTAGCCATTCTACCCGCGCTGCTAGTAGCCTTTTCCCTAGTAGTGATGTTATGAGATGCATGACACGCAAGCAATGACAAGGCAACAACAGCGAATAACTGGAGGACACCTGGCACATCGGTCTCGAGGCGCTACAACACTCCACCACTATGAGAGGATCTCGTCCCGAGATCTAGAATGGCACCAGAGGGAAAAACGGAAGAGATAGAGAAGAGGTAAAGCTAAGTTGCTTCTTTGACAAACGAATGAAACCACGAGCCTTGAGAGGTTGAACAAATTGAAAGAAAGAATGCAACGAGAAAGAACGAAGTTGAAAGCACTCCGTTAGGAAAAGGAACAAGGAAGAACAAATTCGAACAGCACTCCGATTGGAAAGAGATGAAATACTTGATAAAATGAAAAAGCTTGAGCAAAGGGACACAACACTCCGGTTAAATGGATAAACCAAGGAAAGAACATGATCCTAACAAAACAAGAAGATGGGTTGAAGAGAGCAACAACACAACGCCTCCGTAAGGAATAAATAGAAGATAGATAATAGAAATAAAAGAATGGGGAAGAAAATGCCAAGTTGTGCCACAATTGAGCTTGAAAAGTCATCCGTAGGAGAATGGACGAACGGAGTTGTTGGAAAACCAACAACGAAAAGAGTAAGCTTGTTGTGGGCTTATGGAAAACCTCTCAAAACTGAGTTGAAATTCTGCCACTGACGGAAACGATAGATTGGATTGATATCAACAAGGATACGAGAACTTATTTCACCGGGAGGATAAATATAGAACTTGGTTCATATATAAGCACCATAAAAGTAACAATCCTTAGGGAAAGCTTCAGGTGAAATATGACCCAAGATAACTCCAACGAAGAGATTGATGGGTTTACAAATCTCATTCTTGAAGAATGATATATTACCACATAAAAAGATAAGGGAGACACAATTCCACTATGGATTGTAAGATAAAGAATGCTTGAGCTCCTCTGAAAAGAATGTTGATGAATACTTCGAGAAGGAAATTAAATCCTTGATGAAAACATCATGTAGAGCCTCCATGAAGAACTCCGGTAATAAAAGGATGATCAAACGAAAGGAAAGAGAAGTTGAAAACACAAGGTGAATCCTTGTAATGATTTAGATGGATCTTTGTGACGAGATAATTGAGAGAACTTGTAACTCCGGGAAAAGAAAGATGAACAAATGGAAACAAGAATTTTTGATGAACCGCCGAAATAAGGAATTAATCACTTGGATGAAACAAGAATAAGAATTACATTATGCTTATCCTTCACCAATTAAATTGATGACAATCAACGGATTTGACATATTACTTATTCTCGTAGAAAAGATTAAGAGAGATATAACATAAATTTGAGAATGTCTTCCACAAACCACCGTTAGGATTTGAAAAAACGAATAAATTGATATGATAACCAAGGAAGAGAATTCTTGAGAAAACCACCGTAAGAATCGGGAACGATGAAAGGAAAGATATCGAAGCACCGAGAAGAAATTAGCAAAAGAACGAAGATGTTTGAGAGAATTTAGATACAAGTGACACGAATAGATCACGGACCGATTAGAGAATATTTGAATGAAGCACCAGTAAGATTTGGAGAATGATAGCTGAAAGCTGAGAATGAATAATATTAGAAAAGATGGCCTTCGGAGGAAATAAATTGAAAACAACTCATGAAATTCTCCGGGTGGATGAAAAGAATTCTCACAATCAAAACCAATTATGAGAGGATGTCACGAAGCTAGAGCCATGACTCTTGAAGAGAAAGGAGCAAGATTTAGAGGAAAAATCTTCTTCGGTCTTCAAAATCCAAGAATGACGACGAGAAACACCACCATGAATTGTTGAGATACTCCGGAATAACAAATATAAAGGTTGAGCCAACGGTGATAAGAATTTTGAAAGATCTTGGAGAAAGACATTTGATAGATGATAATTCATGCTTACGTCAGACTTTAAAATTTTTAAGAATAACTCCGGTAAAATTAGAAGAGTCAGGTAAGATCCTGGGAAAAGACATGTGGGTTAGGGCCCACTCAAAAGAAACACCGTTGAAATGGTTTAAAAGAGAGGTTGCACCGGTGGAATTAAATGGCTTGAATGAGATAACAACCTCGAAATAGGTTGAACTGATCTTGAATGAAAAGACGAGCCTTGAGATATCTTTAGCACTCCAGAACAAATGAATAGCGAGAAGTGAAATATTATGAGGTGCACCGGTATGAGAAGGCATTGGCAAAAGAAAAGACTTGAATTGAATCCACCGGAGAAGGAAAATAACGAATAACAATGAACTTGAGGCTCCGTTAGAATCTTCCTGAGAATCACCGGATAAGAACATTGACGTTAAAGAAATGGAGAGGCTTCACATGAATAAAATGGATACTTGAATAAGAAATCTTAGTCCTTGAAGAAAAAGGGTGGGTGGGTGGGAAAAACAAAGGCAGCTTGGGACGAATGAAACAAACAACGTTGAGAAGAACTGATAATTGATCTAAAGGATGTTGAAAAGATCGGATCCACTTGAAGAGAGAGACGCCGGTTGAAAAAGGATTGACATGGCAATCTCGATTATCATGAAGGATTAGTGTTCATATCGGAGTATGAGAACACCGCTTAGGGAAGGTATGGAATCAACATTAGACTTCGAAGCAACTCGAATACCACAACTCAAAACAAAACAAGGATTGGGTTGCAGAATAAGCCAGAACAAACATATGATTGAGATTTCTTCTGAAGTTTTCATGGTGGGGCCTACACGGGCTCGATCGTACAACACCATCATGTACAAGGCAGTGCACATGACATACGAAGCGTCCCCGAGTCGGCATAGCCAAGGACTCTTTAAGACACAACGAGACCACTGTAAAACCAACCGTGAATAGGCGGACCACTAGATGTCGAACCCCAATTTCATATCATACCTCTGTCGGAAAGATATCCTAAGAGCTACTTGAATTCCCACTTATAAACTCCCGAAATTTTCCGGTTATGCAATCAGGTGTTGGGGATACAGGGGAAGCATAATATCTCACCCAAAACTAACAAATCCTACATCCAGCTCTATCCATCCTTCAACACATAACCAAGAAACCTTCGGAAATCATTTACCTCAACCTTCAAAAAGCATCCGTTATACGAGTTATGGCAATACTCCCGAACTCCCGCCCCAGTACTGGGTGGCGTCGAGGTTATCTCACCAACAACTGCATAAAAGAGATTTTCGATGTCGGCGAGCTCAGGTATTCCAGAATTGCAACGATAAAATTGTGATGACAACATCTCAGAGCTCAACTCCCCGGGACATTGCCACAACCCCTAAATGAGAGGAGGCACCAAGAACAATGTTCTCGTCACAAAACCATCGGGACGATTCCAAGATACCAGCGTGATCCTAAATGTTTTTTGTGAAATTTGAGAAGAGAAAAGTCAAAACTCTACGTCAGGATGCCTCACCAGAGCGACGAAGGGACTGAGGAGTAAAAAGAATCCTACTCTCCGATATATATAATCCTAAATGACTCAAAACATTTTTCTAGACTCAACAACGCCAATGATTCGATCAAGCAGGGGGCTCCTAAGTCGGGGAAGGCTCTGATACCAACTTGTAACGCCCACGATGCGGCTATATCTCTCACGTGTCGAAGCACGACTTAGAGGCATAACCGCATTGTAAGCAATGTCGCAAGTGAGGTAATCTTCACACAACCCATGTAATACATAAGGGAAAGAGATACATAGTTGGCTTACAATCGCCACTTCACACAATTACATGAATAAAGCATTACATCATGCAGATACAATCAAGGTCCGACTACGAAACCAAAATAAAAGAAGACTACCCCAAATGCTACACAGATCCCCGATCGTCCCAACTGTGCTCCACTACTGATCAATTGAAACGAAACAACACAATGAACGAGATCTTCATCGGGCTCCTCCTTGAGCTTGGTTGCGTCACCTGAACGGTTCAACGGCACCTGCAAACTGGTTTTGGAAGTATATGTGAGTCACGGGGACTCAACAATCTCATACCCTCGCAATTAAGACTATTTAAGCTTATAGGAAGGGTAAAGGTAGGATGGTGGAGTTGCAGCAAGCGACTAGCATGTATGGTGGCTAACATATGCAAATGAGAGCGAGAAGAGAAGGCAAAGCACGTTTGAGAAAACTATGATCAAGAAATGATCCTAGAACAACCTACGTCAAACATAACTCCAACACCGTGTTCACTTCCCGGACTCCGCCGAGAAGAGACCATCACGGCTACACACGCGGTTGATGTATTTTAATTAAGATCAACTTCAGGTTTTCTACAACCATACATTAACAAATTCCCATCTGCCCATAACCGCGGGCATGGCTTTAGAAAGATCAATCCCTGCAGGGGTGTCCCAACTTAGCCCATCACAAGCTCTCACGGTCAACGAAGGATATTCCTTCTCCCAAGACAATCCGATCAAACTCGGCATCCCGGTTACAAGACATCCTCGATAGTGGTAAAACAACTCCAGTAAAGACGCCCGAATGTGCCAACAAATCCTGATAGGAGCTGCACATATCTTGTTCTCAGGGCACACTCAGATGAGACTAGCTACGAGTAAAACCAACCCTCAAGTTTCCCCGAGGTGGCCCCGCAGGCAGCTCAGTTCGGACCAACACTTAGAGAAGCACTAGCCAGGGGGGGCTAAAATAAAGATGACCCATGTGCCGGCCGACTCAAGGGAAAGAAAAGGCTAGGTGGAGAATGGTAAAACCAATGTTGGGCCATGCTGGAGGAGTTTTATTCAAGGCGAACTATCAAGGGGTTTGCATTATAACCCAACCGTGCAAGGAACGCAAAATCCGGGAACATAACACCGATATGACGGAAACTAGGGCGGCAAGAGTGGAACAAAACACCAAGCATAAGGCCGAGCCTTCCACCCTTTACCAAGTATATAGATGCATTAATTAAATAAGAGATATTGTAATATCCCAACAAAATATCCATGTTCCAAACATGGAACAAGCTCCAACCTTTACCTGCAACTAACAACGCTATAAGAGGGGCTGAGCAAAGCGGTAACATAGCCAAACAACGGCTTGCTAGGAAAAGGTGGGTTAGAGGCTTGACATGGCAATATAGGAGGCATGATATAGCAAGTGGTAGGTATCGCGGCATAGCAATAGAGCAAGCAACTAGCAAGCAAAGATAGAAGTGATTTCGTGGGTATGGTCATCTTGCCTGAGATCCCGCAAGGAAGAAGAACGAGTCCCTGAAGAAAACAAACGGACGTAGTCGAACGGATCCTCACAAATGTGATGTTAACGGAACTAACCCGAAGAAGCAACACCGGAAAGAAGCAAACAACATAGTAGACAACCATCACATAAACATGGCACAATGCACAATCAAGTATGATGCATGTCCAGTTTAATGCGGCATGGCATGGCAAAGTGCACAAACAAAACTACAAATTAAGTGGAGCTCAATATGCAACTCCGTTGCATATTGACGAAACACCACATCAATTATTTAGTCCTCTCTCGTTTAGGTACCCAACAGTATTAAATGTTGTTAAACATGGCAAGAGGAGAAGCATAAACAAATTATCCATTTAGGCAAGTTTAATTGAGGCCAGAATGCCAAACAACAATTCTATTAAAACCCCATATGCATTTAGCAAATTAATGCAAACAACAATTTAAACCATTTAAAAGTTGTTATTGTGATGCGGATGACATGTGCAAGTTTAAGCATTTTTTATTAAGAGTTGATAAGAGCATTATGAAGCATTTTGTCATTGTAGTGGAAACAAAAGGGGTGCCACGGCGACGATAACGAAACGGTGCCACGGCAATGTTCCGGTTCCGACAACTCATTGAGACGTTGGTGCAAAAGAAAGTGTGATGGGAGCGGGTCATGCGATAAACGGTGGGGTGCTCCCTGTTACCGGGTTCCCAGGGGTTAGCGGCAAACGAGGAGGACCGAGCAAGTGACAACTCGGACACGGTGCAAACATAGGGTGCAACTCATACAACACATCACATGCATGCGGTCCACGGGCGTCGTTCCAGCGGTTATACCTTCGAAGCGTGCGTTTTCGAAGCGTATCGAGTTCGTCAAGGGAAGTAGTCGTTCACAGCCGTCGTGGAAGTCGCGTTACATGTTCAGGAAGCGGTAGAAGTACGGGTCTTCGACAACGGTCGTCGTACACGTTCCGAGGTCGTCGGTAGAGGTACTCGCGATCTCGGCGACGGTAGTGGAAGACATTTTCGTATGTGTTCAAGTCATTGGTAGAGGTACTTGATGAATCCCAAAACGGTCTTAGGCGTCTTCGCGTGTAGGGGTACTTAGCGTTTCCGCGTCGTCGGTCTTGCCGGTCCCGGTCTCGGCAACGTAGTTGTACAAGAGCGTCATCGGACTTGTCAAATCCGAAGTCTTCAAGGGTCGTCGTTTTACTTGGCGCTTGCGGTCTTGATAGCTCGAAGGGGTACTTGGTGTTCTCGGTCTTGCGGGTCATGGTACTTGGCGTTCGGTGCGGTACTTGTCAAACAAGAGGCAAAGTCGTGGTACTTGCCGACGTTTCCATGAAGCAACAAACGAAGCACCCGCAACCAAAAGCAACCAGTGCCCCTGGTGCTTTGTATGATGGTCGATGCACTTGTGGCCGAACAAAAGAGCAAACAAGGCGTCCTGGAGAAGCCTGGAGTGGCCTGGAGCGGCACCGATCCCGTCAACGCAGCAGATCTCCTCCCGTTGGATGTACAGGAGGCCATCCATGGAGGTTGAGGCCGCGACGGCGACCGATGAACTGAAGGAGGCAACATCTCGACTCCTGCAGCAAAATGACGGCGAGGCGGAGAAGGGGCCGACAGGCTGCAGAGGTCGTGAGGAATGCAGGGGCTGCAGGCGATCTCGCTCGGGGAGCTCCTCGGGGGCATCTGGTCGGGGTCGAAGCTAAGACGGCGAGAGGCGTCGGGCTTTGCAGGTGGAGCCGAGGTCGCGAGGCAACGACGGGGAGATAGGGGAGGCGCTGGTTGCAGAGGTCGGGGCGGTACTTCGGTGGCGCTGCTCTGCAGCAGAAGAAGAAGAGGGAGGCGCAGCCGAGGCGATGGCATGTTGGTTCCGGCGAGCTCCGACCCATGGCGGCGCACGGCAAAGCGGGGCAACACGCGCGGAGGGGCAGGTTGCGGCGCGACGAGGTGGCTGGGAAGAGCAGCTGCCGCAGGGCGTGGAAGGAGGAGCAGCCAGGATGGGGTCGCACGGAGGGTAGCAGAGGAGGGCGACAGGGATCGAGCGCGGGCGGCGCTGCCGTTCTCTCTCTCACACTAGGCGGCGCATGGGAGGACGAAGGGAGATGGGATCGCTAGGAGAGGAAGGCCGCGGCGCTGGAGGGAAGAGGGATGGAGAGATCGACAGGAGGCCTCCCCTGGCGCTAGGGTTAGAGGGAAGGATGGGCCTGGGGCGAACGGGCCTTAGAGGCCAGCCCAGTTGCTGCTTCTTGCTGGAGACCCCAAACGGGCTGGTTGGGCTCTCCCTCTCTCTCCCTAAATCTTCTCCTTTCATCTCCCAAAACAGAAAAAGATCAAAGAAAAGGAGAATAAAGGAAGTGTTAGGGATAGAATTTGCGCGGGAGGTTAATTTCCTCGGACTCATAAAAATGAGCTTGTTCCAAGAAAATAGGAAAGAGCACACATGTGAAGTTTGAATTCCAACTCATTTGAATTTAATTCAACTAAGTGCGAGAAGGAAGTCGGTATTTGATAGGTCCAAAAATGTTGGGAATTTTGGTACAGCTCCGGAAAATGGTAAAAGAATTATTGGCAAGGCTAGAGAGTCAAAACTTGAAGAAGAAAAAGGCCAAGGGATTTAATATGCAAGTGGGTTCATGGGTGATTCCAAAACAATGGAATTTTAAATATAGCTCCCTAATAACAGTAGGAGACTTTTATATGTTATAAAGAGAATTTCACCTTGTGAACTCCCTCGATTTAAATGGATCGAATATCCACACAATTTATTTAAGAGAGTCTTAGTTAGCTTTGAGAAAAGATGGCATGATGACATGATGCAATGCACATGATGTAACGAACCAAACAAATCACATGACGAAACCGGGAAACCCTGGAAGGCATCTGAAGCTCCGGTCTTGGGGTGTCACATCCCATCTTTGGCTCGTTGTTGTCCGGGGCCTCGCCGTCGTCCACCACCTTGGATGCGCTCGGCGCGGCATGGTCAACATGGTCAATGAACGACACCATCGGAAGTAGACTGTGAGTGGAGAGGCTGACAGCTGGGTCCACGGCTGCACGCAAGGAAATGCCTCCTTATTACGTGCAAAATAATGATTCCTCCACCTAACATCTGGGACCCACCGGAAGGGCCTCTGTATTTCGCAAAAATAACGTGCCCCCCGCTGACATGTCGGACCCACCAGCTATCTTCGCACGCAAGGAAGTGCCTCCTTATTACGCACAAAAAAATGAATATTCCCCCTGCTAGCTGGAACCCAGCATAGTGGGAGGCTGACTTGTGGGCCTACCAAGTTGACGGGGACGGAGGGCTTTGTCAACTTAGTCAATATGAACGATTCTAGCTCCTGTTACCGTACGATGTTCATCCAACGACCGTAGTGCTTCTTTAACCTCTGGTCTTCTTGCTCCAGCCGCCCAAACCAGCGCCGGTCGTGCCGCGTGCTCCTATCTCCCGTGGCCGGCTATGATGCCACGGAGGCCTCACCGCCCCCTACTACTCCCATCGCTGGCCAGGCCATCCCTCTACTCACCCACACCCCCTGTTATTCTGCGGCAATAGGAGCCTCACACCGCAGCCGAACCAGCGAACCCTCGTACTCCTCTTCGCGTGGGCATCCACTGCTGCGTCTTCCCCGGCTCTGAGTCGTCCCCTTCCTAGTCCTTGCCGTCGTCCACCGCTGTGGTGCTCTCGGCGCGGCGTGGTCAACGTGGTCAAGGAACAACTTCCATCGGATGTGGACTGTACGTGGAGAGGCTGACAGCTGGGTCCACGGCCGCAGCAAGGAAGTGCCTCCTAATTACGCGCAAAATAATGATTCCTCCACCTGACAGCGGGGACCAACGGACGGGCCACCATATTTCGCGAAAAAAACGTTTCCCCTGACTGCTTGGACCCACCAGCTACATCTTCGCACGCAAGGAAGTGCGTCCGGGCAAAAAAAATGATTCGCCCCCCTGACTGCTGGGACCCACCAGCTACATCTTCGCACGCAAGGAAGTGCGTCCAGGCAAAAAAAACGATTCGTCCCCCTGACTACTGGGAACCACCAGCTACATCTTCGCACGCAAGGAAGTGCCTGACAGTCAGGACCCACCTGGTCGAAGCGTACGTAGCGTTGTCATTCTGGTCGCGAACGTGTACGTACATATATACTGGTGGATGTATGTAACGCCCCGAGACCGATGTGCCAGGTGTCCTCCAGTTATTCATTGTTTTTGCGTTGTCATTGCTTGTGTGTCATGCATTGCATATCATGTCATCATGTGCATCTCATTGCATACATGTTCGTCTCATGCATCCGAGCATTTTCCCCATTGTCCGTTTTGCAATCCGGCGCTCCTATGTCACCCGGAGTTCCCTTTTACCTCTTTTCGTGTGTGGGGGTTAAACATTTTCGGATTGGACCGAGACTTGTCATTCGGCCTTGGTTTACTACCGGTAGACCGTCTGTCAAGTTTCGTGCCATTCGGACTTCGTTTGATACTCCAACGGTTAACCGAGGGACCGTAAAGGCCTCGTGTGTTGCAGCCCAACACCTCTCCAAAGTGGCCCAAAACCCACCTAAACCTCCTCCATCATCTCGGTCGTTCAATCACGATCGCGTGACCGAAAACCGCACCTCATTTGGATTCTCCTAGCTCCCTCTACCTATAAATAGGTGTCCCTCTCGAAATTTTCGCGGATGAAACCCTAGCTCCTTCTACCTCGCGCCACCAGACAAAATCTCCCCACGCCTGACATGTCCGCGCCGCCGCCTCCAGCCAACCGAAGCTCGCCACCTGTCCTCCACCACCTCTCTCTCTCCTCCCCGCCTCCCGCGGCCCAACGGGCCCAGGGCAGGCCCGCCCGGGCCCGATCTGCTCCGCCGCCGCTAGGTCGCGCGCCCGAGGCACGCGCCGCCCCGCCGCCGGCCGTTCCTCGCCGCGCCGCCCGTCCCCGCCGCCGCGCGCCTCGCCAGGCCCCGCCGTGCTGCGCCTCCGCCGCCTCGCACGCCATGCGCCACAGCCTAGCTGCTCCGCCCGACGCGCCGCCCGTGCTCCGGCGGCCGTGCCGCTTCTCGCTGGCCATCGCCGCTCCGCGGCGACCTCGAGCCCGGCCACTGCCTCCCCTGTTCTCCGGCACCAACTCCGGTGAAGATCCGGCTCCACCTCGATCTGCGTGCACCCGGGGCAAAACCCTAGATCCGTTCTAGGAGTGGTAATTTCACCAAGTCCCGAGTATTTTTGGCATTTTTCCTCGCATCCTTACTCTGTCATCGTAGCTCCGATTTGTGCGTGTAGCATATCGAAATGTTCGTCTCGACAAGTACATCATTTCATCTCATTCCATAATTTTCATTTGAGCTCATCTTGATGCCCGAAATGCTATTGGAAGAGGGCTATGTGATGAATTTGTCAGATCTGTTTCAGCAAATGGCTTTTTTTCATTTTTGCCATGTTTAATGTGTGCATGATATGATCCTGAGCTCTACATGTGTTTTGTTATTTGCCATGCCATCTTTAAAGAGGTGCTTGCATGTATTTTGTGATATGTGTGGTGACTAGCACAAGCTTGCAAAGTAGCGTAATTGGTAATGCTTATTTCAGGGACTTAGAATTTCACTAAGTCCTTGTCCTGATTTTGTCGTTATGCCATATGTTCATGTTGTTTCCTAGTGATCCGTGTCTCTTTTGAGGATGATCAGTAAGGATGTTTTGTCAATATTGTTCTGCCCTATCCAATCATGTATTTGTTTGCATTTATGGAGCACCCTAGCTTGAGTCAATCGAGCTCTACTTTTGCTATATCGTGAATCCTGGCAGATTGTTGACTTGTTAGCGATTTTGCCGAGGATGTTGCTATTGACCCGTGCATGCTATGTTATTGTTCTTTCCATGTCTAGCTTCTATGCCATTTCTTCTTTATGGGAGTATGCTTAGTTTGTCATGCCATGCTCTTTAGTGAGTGCATCAAGCTCGTAAACATGTCTACTCGTTAACTGATTTGAATGCTCCAGTTTTTCGCTAAGTCTGAGATCTGTTTATATTTTTGCCATGTTCACATGCTTGCCATTGTATTTTATTATCCCTTTTGGCTCAAGGTCACTAAGGGACTTTTGTTAAGTGCTTTGAGTATCTTCATTCCATGCCTTGCCTTGCCATGTTAAGTTCTTGTAGCATGTAGTTTTCATGCTCTAAAGTGTGCTTCCTGATGATAAATTCCTGACATGTTATTTCACTAAGTCTGAAACCTGTTATCGTTTGCTCTTTTGCCATGCTTGTTTGAACCTGTTAATGGATGAATTAGCCGTAGCTCAGTGTTCATCTTTTGTCAAGCATCATGATTGGATCCCTGCCATGTATTGTTTTGCCATGTTTGAGTGATGTAGCATATTTATCTTGATGCATTTAGATGGTCACTTGCTGATTATCGCAGACCGGTGCCATATTTGTTTTGCTTGCCATTTCCAAACCGTGCATCCGATTCCGGTGATCTTTATATAGATTTCAACCAAAATCACCCCACCTTTCTAGTGGCACTCTTGGATTTCCAAGTTGAGGCCTGGTTCAATCATTCCTTTGCAAATCATGCATATGCATCGCATACCGCATCCCGCATATCATACCATGTTCTTGTGTTGGTTGTTTACTATGTTGTGTGCTTCTTTCCGGTGTTGCTTCTTCGGGTTGGTTCCATAACGCCACGTTTGTGAGGACCCGTTCGACTATGTCCGTTTGCCTTCCTCATGGACTCGTTCTTCTTCCTTGCGGGATTTCAGGCAAGATGACCATACCCTCGAAATCACTTCTATCTTTGCTTGCTAGATGCTCGCTCTTTTGCTATGCCTATGCTGCTATACCTACCACTTGCTTATCATGCCTCCCATATTGTTGAACCAAGCCTCTAACCCACATTGTCCTAGCAAACCGTTGTTTGGCTATGTTACCGCTTTGCTCAGCCCCTCTTATAGCGTTGTTAGTTGCAGGTGAAGATTGAAGTTTGTACCTTGTTGGTACATGGTTATGTTGTTCCTTGTTGGAACATGTTTACTTGTTGGGATATCACAATATCTCTTATCTAATTAATGCATCTATATACTTGGTAAAGGGTGGAAGGCTCGGCCTTATGCCTGGTGTTTTGTTCCACTCTTGCCGCCCTAGTTTCCGTCATATCGGTGTTATGTTCCCGGATTTTGCGTTCCTTACGCGGTTGGGTTATAATGGGAACCCCTTGACAGTTCACCTTGAATAAAACTCCTCCAGAAATGCCCAACCTTGGTTTTACCATTTGCCACCTAGCCTTTTTTCCCTTGGGAGTCACGCTCCCGAGGGTCATCATTATTTAACCCCCTCGGGCCAGTGCTCCTCTGTGTGTTGGTCCGACCGAGTAGACTGCGGAGCCACCTCGGGGCAACTTGAGGGTTGGTTTTACTCGTAGGATGTCTCATCTGAGTGTGCCTTGAGAACGAGATATGTGCAGCTCCTATCGGGATTTGTCGGCACATTCGGGCGGTGTTGCTGGACTTGTTTTACCATTGTCGAGGATGTCTTGTAACCTAGATGCCGAGCCTGATCGGATTGTCTTGGGAGAAGGAATATCCTTCGTTGACCATGAGAGCTTGTGATGGGCTAAGTTGGGACACCCCTGCAGGGTTTTGAACTTTCTAAAGCCGTGCCCGCGGTTATGGGCAGATGGGAATTTGTTAATGTCCGGCTGTAGAAAACTTGAAGTTGATCTGAATTAAAACACATCAACCGCGTGTGTAATCGTGATGGTCTCTTCTCGGCCAGGTCCGGGAAGTGAACACGGTGTTGGAGTTATGCTTGACGTAGGTTGTTCTAGGATCACTTCTTGATCATAGTTGTTCGATCGTGCTTTGCCTTCTCTTCTCCCTCTCATTTGCGTATGTTAGCCACCATATATGCTAATCGCTTGCTACAGCTCCACCTCATACCTTTACCTTACCCATAAGCTTAAATAGTCTTGATCGTGAGGGTGTGAGATTGTTGAGTCCCCGTGACTCACAGATACTTTCAAAACCAGCTTGCAGGTGCCGATGAGTCCATGCAGATGACGCAACCAAGCTCAAGGAGGAGCTCGATGAAGATCTTGTCCTTTGTGTTGTTTCGTTCTAGTTGATCAGTAGTGGAGCCCAGTTGGGGTCGATCGGGGACCTTGTCGCATTTGGGGTTCTTCTTTTATTTTGGTTCCGTAGCCGGACCTTGATTATATTTGGATGTTGTAATGTTGTATTCATGTATTTGTGTGAAGTGGCAATTGTAAGCCAACTATGTATCTTTTCCCCTATTGTATTACATGGGTTGTTTGCGAAGATTACCTCACTTGCGACATTGCTTTCAATGTGGTTATGCCTCTAAGTCGTGCTTCGACACGTGGGAGATATAGCCGCATCGAGGGCGTTACAAGTTGGTATCAGAGCCTTCCCCGACCTTAGGAGCCCCCTGCTTGATCGAATCGCTGGCGTTATTGAGTCTAGAAATGTTTTGAGTCATTTAGGAATTATATATATCGGAGAGTTAGGACTTCTTTTTACTCCTCAGTCCCTTCGTTGCTCTGGTGAGGCATCCTGACGCAGAGTTTTGACTCTTCTCTTCTCAAATTTCACTAAAAAAAATTTAGGATCACGCGGGTATCTTGGAATCGTTCCGATGGTTTTGTGACGATAACATTGTTCTTGGTGCCTCTTGTCATTTAGGGGTTGTGGCAGTGTCCCGGGGAGTTGAGCTCCGAGGTGTTGTCGTCACAATTTTATCGTTGTAGTTCTGGAATACCTGAGTTTAGTTTCGTCGACATCGAAAATCTCTTTTATGCAGTTGTTGGTGAGATAACCTCGACGCCACCCAGTACTGGGGCGGGAGTTCGGGAGTATTGCCATTACTCGTATAACGGATGCTTTTCGAAGGCTGAGGTAAATGATTTCCGAAGGTTTCTTGGTTATGTGTTGAAGGATGGATACAGCTGGATGTAGGATTTGCTAGTTTTGGGTGAGATATTATGCTTCCCCTGTATCCCCAACACCTGATTGCATAACTGGAAAATTTCGGGAGTTTATAAGTGGGAATTCAACTAGCTCTTAGGATATCTTTCCGACAGATGTATGATATGAAATTGGGGTTCGACGTCTAGTGGTCCGCCAATCCACGGTTGGTTTTACAGTGGTCTCATTGTGTCTTAAAGAGTCCTTGGCTATGCCGACTCGGGGACGCTTCGTATGTCATGTGCACTGCCTTGTACATGATGGTGCTGTACGATCGAGCCCGTGTAGGCCCCACCACGAAAACTTCGGACGAAATCTCTATCATATGTTTGTTCCGGCTTATTTCGCAAGCCAATCCTTTATTTTGTTTTGATTGTGGTATTCGAGTTGCTTCAAAGTCAAATGTTGATTCCATACCTTTTCCTAAGCGGTGTTCTCATATTTCTATGTGAATACTAATCCTTCTCGATCATCGAGTTTGTCATTTCAATTTCTTCTCAACCGGTGAGCTTCCCTTCAAGTGGATCTGATCACTTCAACATTTGCAAGATCCAATCTCAGTTCTTCTCAACGGTGTTTGTTTCATCCGTCTCCAAGTTGCCTTTGTTTTTCCCGCCCTCCCACCCTTGTTTCTTCAAGGACTCAGATTTCTTAATCAAGTATCTTTTTATTCATGTGAAGTCTCTCCATTCTTTTCCTTCATGTTCTTACCCGGTGATTCTCATGAAGATTCTAACGGAGCTTCTAGTTCGTCATTCATCATTCCTTTTCTTCTCCGGTGGAACCAATTCAAGCTTTGTTGATCATATTCTTTCCTCGTTTCAAGTACCACCTCTTACCGGTGTACCTCATAATAATTCACTTCTCGCTATTCGATTATTCCGGAGTGCTGAAGATATCTCGAAGATTCGTGTTTCCACTCTGCATTCGTTCAAGCTCTTTCGAGATTGGTATCTCATTCAAGCCATTTTAATTCAACCGGTGAATTCTCTCTTTTAAATCATTTCAACGGTGTTTCTTTTGAGTGGGCCCTAACCCACGGGTCTTTTCCCAGGATCTTACCTGACTCTTCTTATTTTTCTGGAGCTTCTCAATTTCTTTTCTAAAAGTTTGACGTAAGAATGATTATCATCAGTCAAATGTCTTTCTCCAAGATCGGTTAAATTCTTTTCATCGTTGGCTCAACCTTTCTAATTTTCATCCCGGAGTATCTCAACAATTCATGATGGTGTTTCTCGTCGTACTTCTCAGATTTTGAAGACCGAAGAAGAGTTTCTTTTAAATCTTGCCCCATTCTCTGCCATCCTCTCATAATTGTTTTGATTGTGAGAATTTCTTTTCACCTATCCGGAGCAATTCAAGAGTCTTCTCAGTTTGATTATCCTGAGTCCATCAATTCAGGTTTATTCATTCACAGCTTTAAGTTATCATTCTCCAATCTTACCCGTGCATCGTTCAAGTGATCTCTAATCGGTCCGTGATCTATTTGTTTCACTTGTATCTAAATTCTCTCAAACATCTTCGTTCTTTTGCTAATTCTCCCTGATGCTTCGATATCTTTCCTTTGATCGTCCCCAATTCTTACGGTGGTTTGCTCAAGATTCTCTTCCATGGTGATCATATCAATTCATTCATTGTTTCAATCCTACCGGTGTTTCGTTGAAGACCTTATCAAGTTATCGATATCTCTCTTAATACTTTTCAACGAGAATAAGTAGGATGCCAAATACGTTTGCTTGTCATCAATTTAAATTGATGAAGGATAAGCATAATGTAATTCTTATTCTTGTTTCATCCAAGCGATTAATTCCTTATTCCGGAGGTTCATCAAAATTCTCTATTTCAATGGTTTCATCTTTCCTTTTCCGGAGTTCCAAGTTTTTTCTCGGTTTTATCATCGTGAAGATCCATCTAAAATCATTGCAAGGCTTTAAACCTTATTATTTTCATCCTACATTTTCTTTGATCATTCTTTTTGTTTACTGGAGTTCTTCATCGAGGTTCTACATGATGGTTCATCAAGGATGTAATTCATTTTTTTTCGAAGTGTTAATCGAGCTTCTTTTTAGAGGAGCTCAAGCATTTTTCATCTTGCAATCTGGAGTGCAATTCTTTCTACCATATTATTGGAGGTGGTATTATGTCATTCTTGATAATTTGGGTTCATGTTTCATAATTCACATGTTGTTAGGAATGAGGTATTTTAAATCCATCAATATCTTCTTTGAAATTATCTTGGGTTATATTTCACCTAAAGCCTTCCCTAAGGTTTGTTGCTATTTATGGTGCTTTATAAAGGACCCAAGCTCTTCTTTATACTCCCGGTGAAATACTTTCTCGTCTCCTTGTTGATACCAATCCAATTCTTTTTCCCGTGAGTGGCAGGTTGTCACCTCATAATTTGAGATGTATTCCATAAGACCATATCAAGCGTATTCTTTTTGTTGTTGGTGTTCCAACAACTCCGCTCGACCCGTCTCCTAAGGATGCCTTCTCAAGCTTTTTTGTGGCATAAGATGGCATTTTCTTCTCCATTCTTTTATTTCAATTATCTATCTTCTATTCTTTCGTTCCGAAGCCATTGTGATGTTGGTCTCTTCAACCCTTATTCTTATTTTTGTCAGGACCTTATTCTTTTCATGCTTATCCATTTATCCGGAGTGTTGTGCCTTTTGCTCAAGTTCTTTTTCATCTTATCAAGTCTTGCATATCTTTCCAACCGGAGTGTTGTTCGAATTTGTTCTTCCTTGTTTCCTTTTCCTAACGGAGTGTTTTCTACTTCGTTCATCTCCGTTGTATTCTTTTCGTGATATGGCTTAACCTTTTCAAGGTTCTTTAGTTTCACTCGTTTATCAAGGAAGCAACTTAGTTTTACCTCTCCTCTTTCTCTTCCATTGTCCCTCCAGTGCCATTCTAGATCTCGGGACGAGATCCTCTTGTAGTGGTAGAGTGTTGTAACGCCCCGAGACCGATGTGCCAGGTGTCCTCCAGTTATTCGCTATTATTGCGTTGTCATTGCTTGTGTGTCATGCATTGCATATCATGTGCATTTCATTGCATACATGTTCGTCTCATGCATCCGAGCATTTTCCCCGTTGTCCATTTTGCAATCCGGCGCTCCTATGTCACCCGGAGTCCCCTTTTACCTCTTTTCGTGTGTGGGGGTTAAACATTTTCGGATTGGACCGAGACTTGTCATGCGGCCTTGGTTTACTACTGGTAGACCGTCTGTCAAGTTTCGTGCCATTTGGACTTCGTTTGATACTCCAACGGTTAACCGAGAGACTGTAAAGGCCTCGTGTGTGTTGCAGCCCAAAACCCACCTAAACCTCATCCATCATCTCGGTCGTTCGATCACGATCGCGTGGCCGAAAACCGCACCTCATTTGGACTCTCCTAGCTCCCTCTACCTATAAATAGGTGTCCCTCTCGAAATTTTCGCGGATGAAACCCTAGCTCCTTCTACCTCGCGCCACCGGACGAAATCTCCCCGCGCCGGACATGTCTGCGCCACCGCCTTCAGCCAACCGAAGCTCGCCACCTGTCCTCCGCCACCTCTCTCTCTCCTCCCCGCCTCTCACGGCCCGCCGGGCCCAGGGCAGGCCCGCCCGGGCCCGATTTGCTCCGCCGCCGCTCGGTCGGGCGCCCGAGGCATGCGCCGCCCCGCCGCCGGCCGTTCCTCGCCGCGCCGCCCGTCCCCGCTGCCGCGCGCCTCGCCGGGCCCTACCGTGCTGCACCTCCGCCGCCTTGCACGCCATGCGCCACCGCCTAGCTGCTCTGCCCGACGCGCCGCCCGTGCTCCGGCGGCCGCGCCGCTTCTCGCCGGCCATAGCCGCCCCGCGGCGACCTCGAGCCCGGCCACCGCCTCCCCTGTTCTTCGGCGCCAACTCCGGCGAAGATCCGGCTCCGCCTCGATCTACGTGCACCCGGGTCAAAATGCTAGATCCGTTCTCGGAGTGGTAATTTCACCAAGTCCCCAGTATTTTTGGCATTTTTCCTCGCATCGTAACTCTGTCATCGTAGCTCCGATTTGTGCGTGTTCATATCGAAATGATCATCTCATTCCATAATTTTCATTTGAGCTCATCTTGATGCCCGAAATGCTGTTGGAAGAGGGCTATGTGATGAATTTGTCAGATCTGTTTCAGCAAATGTCTTTTTTTCATTTTTGCCATGTTGAATGTGTGCATTATATGATCCTGAGCTCTACATGTGTTTTGTTATTTGCCATGCCATCTTTACAGAGGTGCTTGCCATGTATTTTTGTGATATGTGTGGTGACTAGCACAAGCTTGCAAAGTAGCGTAATCGGTAATGCTGATTTCAGGGACTTAGAATTTCACTAAGTCCTTGTCATGATTTTGTCGTTATGCCATATGTTCATGTTGTTTCCTAGTGATCCGTGCCTCTTTTGAGGATGATCAGTAAGGATGTTTTGTCAATATTTTGGTGCTCTATCCATCCATGGCTTTGTTTGCATTTATAGAGCACCCTAGCTTGAGTCAATTGAGCTCTACTTTTGCTATATCGTGAATCCTGCCAGATTGTTGACTTGTTAGCGATTTTGCCAAGGATGTTGCTATTGATCCGTGCATGCTATGTTGTTGTTCTTGCCATGTATAGCTTCTATGCCATGTCTTCTTGATGGGTGTATGCTTAGTTTGTCATGCCATGCTCCGTAGTGAGTGCATCGAGCTCGTAAACATGCCTACTCGTTAACTGATTTGCATGCTCCAGTTTTTCGTTAAGTCTGAGATCTGTTTATGTTTTTGCCATGTTCACATGCTTGCCATTGTATTTTATGATCCCTTTTGGCTCAAGGTCACTAAGGGACTTTTCTTAAGCGCTTTGAGTAGCTTCATTCCATGCCTTGCCTTTCCATGTTAAGTTCCTGTAGCATGTAGTTTTCATACTCTTAAGTGTGCTTCCTGATGATAAATTCCTGACATGTTATTTCACCAAGTCTGAAACCTGTTATCGTTTGCTCTTTTGCCATGCTTGCTTGAACCTGTTAATGGATGAATTAGCCGTAGCTCAGTGTTCATTTTTTGTCAAGCATCATGAGTGGATCCCTGCCATGTATTTTTTTTGCCATGTTTGAGTGCTATAGCATATTTATCTTGATGCATTTAGATGGTCACTTGCTGATTATCGCAGACCGGTGCCATATTTGTTTTGCTTGCCATTTCCAAACCGTGCATCCGATTCCGGTGATCTTTATATCGATTTCAACCGAAATCACCCCACCTTTCCAGTGGCACTATTGGATTTCCATGTTGAGGCCAGGTTCAATCATTCCTTTGAGAATCATGCATATGCATCGCATACCGCATCCCGCATATCATACCATGTTCGTGTGTTGGTTGTTTACTATGTTGTGTGCTTCTTTCTGGTGTTGCTTCTTCGGATTGGTTCCGTAACGCCGCATTTGTGAGGACCCGTTCGACTATGTTCGTTTGCCTTCCTCATGGACTCGTTCTTCTTCCTTGCGGGATTTCAGGCAAGATGACCATACCCTCGAAATGACTTCTATCTTTGCTTGCTAGATGCTCGCTCTTTTGTTATGCCTATGCTGTGATACCTACCACTTGCTTATCATGCCTCCCATATTGTTGAACCAAGCCTCTAACCCACCTTGTCCTAGCAAACCGTTGTTTGGCTATGTTACCGCTTTGCTCAGCCCCTCTTAGAGCGTTGTTAGTTGTACGTGAAGATTGAAGTTTGTACCTTGTTGGTACATTGTTATGTTGTTCCTTGTTGGGGCATGTTTACTTGTTGGGATATCACAATATCTCTTATCTAATTAATGCATCTATATACTTGGTAAAGGGTGGAAGGCTCGGCCTTATGCCTGGTGTTTTGTTCCACTCTTGCCGCCCTAGTTTCCGCATATCGGTGTTATGTTCCCGGATTTTGCGTTCCTTACGCGGTTGGGTTATAATGGGAACCCCTTGATAGTTCGCCTTGAATAAAACTCCTCCAGCAATGCCCAACCTTGGTTTTACCATTTGCCACCTAGCCTTTTTTTCCCTTGGGAGTCGCGCTCCCGAGGGTCATCATTATTTTAACCCCTCGGGCCAGTGCTCCTCTAAGTGTTGGTCCGACTGAGGTTACTGCGGGGCCACCTCGGGGCAACTTGAGGGTTGGTTTTACTCGTAGGATGTCTCATCTGAGTATGCCCTGAGAACGAGATATGTGCAGCTCGTATCGGGATTTGCCGGCACATTAGAGTGGTGTTGCTGGACTTGTTTTACCATTGTCGAGGATGTCCTGTAACCTAGATGCCGAGCCTAATCGGATTGTCTTGGGAGAAGGAATATCCTTCGTTGACCGTGAGAGCTTGTGATGGGCTAAGTTGGGACACCCCTGCAGGGTTTTGAACTTTCTAAAGTCGTGCCCGCGGTTATGGGCAGATGGGAATTTGTTAATTTCCGGTTGTAGAAAACCTGAAGTTGATCTTAATTAAAACACATCAACCGCGTGTGTAACCGTGATGGTCTCTTCTCGGCCGGGTCCGGGAAGTGAACACGGTGTTGGAGTTATGCTTGACGTAGGTTGTTCTAGGATCACTTCTTGATCATAGTTGTTCGATCGTGCTTTGACTTCTCTTCTCGCTCTCATTTGCGTATGTTAGCCACCATATATGTTAGTCACTTGCTGCAGCTTCACCTCATACCTTTACCTTACCCATAAGCTTAAATAGTCTTGATCGCGAGGGTGTGAGATTGCTGAGTCCCCGTGACTCACAGATACTTTCAAAACCAGCTTGCAGGTGCCGATGAGTCCGTGCAGATGACGCAACCAAGCTCAAGGAGGAGCTCGATGAAGATCTTGTCCTTTGTGTTGTTTCGTTCTAGTTGATCAGTAGTGGAGCCCAGTTGGGGTCGATCGGGGACCTTGTCGCATTTGGGGTTCTTCTTTTATTTTGGTTCCATAGTCGGACCTTGATTGTATTTGGATGTTGTAATGTTGTATTCATGTATTTGTGTGAAGTGGCGATTGTAAGCCAACTATGTATCTTTTCCCCTATTGTATTACATGGGTTGTTTGCGAAGATTACCTCACTTGTGACATTGCTTTCAATGCGATTATGCCTCTAAGTCATGCTTCGACACGTGGGAGATATAGCCGCATCGAGGGTGTTACAATGTAGAGGCGTGCATGTGTCGTAGTAGAGGCGCGCACGTGTCGTAGTAGAGGCGTGCACGTAGTATGTACACGTACGTACAGCGGCCAGGGTGCAAGAGAGAAAATACGGCCACGTATGTGTACATACGGGCGGGGTCTCGAACGCCTACTCACGCATACGTACGGCCAGGGCTCGTGTACATGGCTGGGTCAGAACGGAGAAACATCGTCATCATTGTGTTCATGGGGAGGCAACGGAATGTGTCGTGTTCATGGGGATGCAACAGAATGTGTCGTGTTCATGGGGAGGCAACGGAATGCCTCGTGTTCATCGGGAGGCAACGGAACGCGTGGGAGCCAACCGGCTGGGTCAGAACGGAATGCGTGGTCATGTTCATCGAGAGGGCTTGGACGGAACATGCGATGGAAACGAGGCCTGGCGTACCGCAAAACGGAGGAAACGGACCTCCTATGTTCGGAACGGGGTCCTGTTGATCGGGAGGGGTGTGGCGTACCGCAAAACGGAGGAAACGGACCTCCTACGGTCGAAACAGGGGTCCTGTTGATCGGGAGGGGTGTGGCGTACCGCAAAATGGACGAAACGAACCTCCTACAGTCGAAACGGGGGTCCTGTTGATCGGGAGGGGTGTGGCGTACTGCAAA
>NC_041392.1:385889174-385896667 GCF_002162155.2 Triticum dicoccoides | reverse complement strand
GTTCATCCAATCGATCGGCTTCAGTTAGCAGCAGTAGGGAAGGAATCGGTCGATCGGGTTCAGTTAACAGCCATGGATCGATCGCTCGGGTTCAGTAACGCGTAGCCAGCAGTGCAATCGCTCAGGTTTAGTTAGAGCCCAATGCCTCGCTCGGGTTTAGTTAGAGCTAACACCTCGCACACACGAGCGTACGTGTACGAGAGAAACGCGCATCGCTCGGACCCCGACCTCCCACCGTAACGGGAACTCCCTGAAATTTTCCACCCCTCTCTTCTACCACGGTTTTTTCTGTCATGGACGGCCAAAAGAATGTCATGCAGTTGCGTCTCCGGCCCGCCCAGGACGAAAAGCCCATTTTCTGTCATGATTTTTTGTGATAGAAGTAGGAGCCCACCACATCTATAATGATATCGGGTTTTGTCACAATTATCGTCATAGAAGTGTCATATGTATGACAGAAAAAAATTTCGTTCGGCCCAAATTGTCATGGATGTGTCTTTTTTTGTAGTGGACCTCGAAGGGGGACTTGCTAGTAGTCGAATGTCTTGCGCGGTTGTAGGCGTACTCGGCGATGGGTAGGCACTCCTCCCACTCATTGATGTTCTTCTTGATCAACACGCGTAGGAGAGTGGAGAGTGTTCGGTTCGTCGCCTCCGTTTGGCTGTCGGTTTGAGGATGGTATGAAGAAGAGAACAAGAGCTTGATTTCGAGCTTGGCACATAAGGTCTTCCAAAAGTAACTCAAGAACTTGACGTCGCGGTCCAAGGCAATCGTCTTTGGGACTCCATGTAGGCGCAAGATTTCCCTACAAAAAAGATTTGCAACATGTGAAGCATCGTCTATCTTGTTGCATGGTATGAAATGTGCCATTTTAGAGAATCGGTCCAAAACAACAAACATGGAATCTTTGCCATTTCTAGTTCTAGGCAAACCAAGCACAAAGTTGATACTAATATCTTCCCATGGGTGACATGGAATGGGAAGTGGCATATAAAGGCCATGAGATTGAGCTTTAGACTTAGCTTTGAGACATGTAGAGCATCGGTTGGTGAAGCATGAGATGTCTCGGAACATCTTGGGCCAAAAATAGTTCTTGGAGAGCGTAGCAAATGTCTTGTCGCGTCCAAAGTGTCCCATTAGTCCTCCTCCATGAGATTCTTGTAAAAGTAACGAACGAAGAGAAGACTCAGGGATGCATAGTTTGTTAGCTCTCATAAGATAGTCATCCTTGATGTTAGCATTCCCAAGATGTATGCGTAAAACATTTGGCATGAGGAGTAGCAAAAGTAGGATCATGCGCATACAAGTCTTTTATGTGCTCAAAGCCAATGACATTCAATTCAAGTTCAGTAACAAGCATGCATATGCGGGAAAGCGCATCCACCACAACATTTTCCTTGCCTTTTATATACTTGATGACACAAGTAAAAGACTCAATGAATTTACTCCATTTGGCATGACGCTTGTTCAACTTAGTTTGACCCTTAATATACTTAAGCGTTTCATGATCGGTATGAATGATAAATTCATGAGGGAGAAGATAATGTTCCCATTCATGTAAAACTCGCACTAAAGCATATAGCTCTTTGTCATAGATGGGGTAATTGAGTTGCGCTCCAGAAAGTTTTTTGCTAAAGTAACCAATTGGGCGCTTCTCTTGCGTTAACACGCCTCCTATGCCATTACCACTAGCATCACAATGAACTTCGAAAGGTTTGTCGAAGTTGGGTAATGCAAGCACGGGAGCATGAGTAAGCAAATTCTTCAGCTCATTGAATGCGGTGTCTTGGGATGGTCCCCAAACAAAAGGTGCATTTTTCTTACTTAAAGCATGCAAAGGGGATGCAATGGTGCTAAAATCCTTGACGAAACTATGATAGAAACGGGCTAAACCAAGAAAACTACGCACTTGTTGCAAGTTGGTTGGTTGAGACCAAGTTTTAATATAGTTTATCTTAGATTCATCGACATGAACACCCTTAGAAGACACAACAAAACCTAAGAAAACAAGCTTATCAACACCAAAAATGCATTTGTCCATATTAGCATAAAGGCGCTCTTTTCTAAGAGTTTGCAACACGGTTCTAAGATGGGAGACATGATCTTTGAGAGATTTGCTAAATACAAGAATATCATCAAAATAGACCACAACAAATACTCCAATGTAGGGGCTAAGAACAAAATGCATGACTCTCATGAAAGTATCGGGTGCTTCGGATAAACCCATTGGCATAACAAGCCATTCATATAAGCCAAATTTTGCCTTAAATGCGGTTTTCCATTCATCGCCTTCTTGGATGCGTATTTGATAGTAGCCACTTTTAAGATCAATTTTAGAGAAAATTGTGGCTCCGCTAAGCTCATCTAGCATATCATCTAGGCATGGAATGGGGTAACGATAGCGCACGGTACTAGCATTGATAGGACGACAATTGGAACACATGCGATATGTACCATCTTTCTTGGGGACAAGGATTACTGGGACGGCACAAGGGCTCAAGCTTTCTCGTACATGGCCGTTGTCGATGAGTTATTGTACTTGCCATTGGATCTCCTTAGTTTCCTCGGGGTTGACACGGTAGAGAGCCTTGTTAGGAAGGGGTGCTCCGGGGATGTGGTCGATGCAGCGTTCAATGCCTCGTAGTGGTGGTAGACCCGGAGGTAGCTTGTTGGGGAATACATCTTGGAATTCCTACAATAGAGAAGATAACACTAAAGGTAGATTGTGAGAGGGTTTAACTTTTGGTGCCTCGTCCTTACACAAAAGGACATAGTGCATAACACTTGATGGGTTCTCACACACTTCTCTCATCTCACTTTTGGTGGCACATAGCACTAGGTTTTTCTTGTCACTCATTGTGGAGGCACTCAATTTGGGCTTGTGGCACTCACTCTCTTTTGGGTGGTTCGCTCTCTCACTACTCTCTCCATGATGGGTGGCTTGCTTGTCGGTGTTCACTTGGCTTGGAGACATTGGTCATAGCACATATTCCTTTCCTTTCATCTTGAAGCTATAGTGATTCGTTCGCCCGTTGTGGATGACACCACGGTCAAATTGCCATGGTCGTCCAAGAAGAAGGTGGAAAATGGACATCGGAACGACATCACACTCCAAAGTGTCTTTGTAAGCTCTAATCTTGAAGGAAAGTTGCACCATATGCTCGACTTGGATAGTGCCAGAGTCGCTTAGCCATTGAACCTTGTAAGGATGCGGGTGCTTCATCTTGACCAATTGGAGCTTGGAGCATAGTTGTTCACTTGCTAAGTTAGGCAACTGCCTCCATCGATGATAACCTTCACGGACCTTCCATTGATGCCGGCCTTGGTGTGAAAGATATGGCATCTTTGGTCTTCGTCTTGTTGATGTTGAAGAGTCAAGACCTTGGAGACAACGAGAGCCTGGCTTGAATCTTCATCACAAAAGACTTGATCATCTTCATCTTCATTCACTTGCCGGTGCATGTCCACTTGCTCAAGGGCTTACATTTCCTCTTCGCTCATGGAGTCATAGGTTTCATCGTTGTTGAGGATCATGGTGCGCTTGTTGGTACACTCGAAGGACTTGTGGCCTCGGTCGCCGCATGTGAAGAATTTGAAGGAACTTGTCTTGATGGTCCCATCGATTAGAGTAGATGATGAGGAAGATCGTGGCTTGAAGTTGCTTGTAGTAGGGGGACGACTTGAGGTTGTCGAAGTTTTCTTGTAACTTGACTTGTCGTCGTTGATTGTAGATGGCTTGGTTGAGGTAGAATTTGTTGGAGTCGTTGAAGCTTGGTTATTGGAGAAACCATAGCCCTTGGAAGAGTACTTGGCATACTTGAAGTCATCTTGCACTTGCCGTTCCACCTTGGTAGCTTGGTGCACTAGCTCGATGAGGTTTGAGTATGGTTGGAAGTCGGCGATCTTCTTGATGAGATGATTGAGTCCATTCAAGAAGCGTGCCATAGTTTGCTCATCATCTGCCGTGACATTGGCTCTTATCATGGCAATCCCATTTCCTTGTAGTACTCTTCAACGCTCTTTGTTCCTTGCTTGAGGAGTTGGAGTTTCTTGAAGAGGTCATGGTTGTACTAAGTTGGAACAAAACATGCTCTCATGACATCCTTCATTTGCGCCCATGTTGTGATTGGTGGTTCACCTCTTGCCTCTCTCCACTCAATGACTTGTTCCCACCAAATGAGGACGTAATCTTGGAACTCAAGGGATTCCATAGCGATCTTCTACTCTTCCTCATAGTTGTGCAAGCGGAAGATTTTGTCAACCTTCAATGCCCATGAAAGGTACTCTTCAGGATCATTACTTCTGAAAGCTTGGGCATGCTGAACTTTAGCTTGCCGTAGCGTTGCTCTTCATTGTGTTGGGGTCGGGGATGGTGATGCCCTTGTCATGGAGGATTGTCAACCTCATGTTGCTCTTAGCGTGGAGGGTTGTTGATGCGGAGCATCCTTCGACCATCACCACAGATGTCACACCACCACTGCAAGGACGGAGAGGACTGATGACGAGAGTGCGCACATGCGCAATCGAAACCGAGGTTAATTATTTCCTCTTCGAACTTCATTTGGATTCACATGAGTGTCGGGTTCTACCTCAGACAGATTCATTATGCCTTCTTAGGTACCAAGGACTTGACCACGAAGAAGCTAGGAGGGAGACTCGTGCACACACGGAGGAATGAGAAGGAAGATGGGCACAAAGGAGTGGAGCCACTGGAAACCCCGGGTGCTCGGCCCCTTGTGTCCCCGGGTGCCCGACCGCCGACAGTTGTTGGACCTGGCCTCCCCGGGTGCTCGGTCGCCCCAGCCTGGGCGCCGCCCGCCGCCCCGGGTGCCCGGCCACCCCGCTGGGCGTTGGCCCTTGCCTCCGGGTGCCCGGCCTCCCTCCTGGGATGCACCAGCAGCCACCTTGGGTGCCCGGGTTCTCGCCCTCCCCCCTCCCCCCCGGGGGTGCCCTGCCTCCCAAGCGCCAAGGCCACAACGCACTGACCGGTCCGGGTGCCCGGGCCCTCAGCCCCTGGGTGCCCGGCCACCTGCGGCTGCACCACCTCCGGGTGCCCAGGCCCTTTTACCCCGGGTGCCTGGACCCCTCTGTATGCCTGCATGCATTTTGGGGTCTTTAACCCTTGTACCCCTCTCTCCCTCATACTTCGTCCCTAGGCTTTATATACTCTTGCCCTAGCTCATTAGAGAGGACAAAAATTAGTTGACAGACATTTGAGAGCTTTGCTCCTTGTACCCACTCCTCTAGGAGATCATGACCTCCTAGGAGAAGATCCCCTTGAGATTCAAGACCTCCTCTTGGGGAAGACTATCATCAAGACCTCATTCCTCATAGGATTGGGATGAACTAGTTACATTGTATCTTTCCTTTGTTGTCCTTGTGATGCGGAGCATCCTATGGACATCACCATGTCAAGAGTCCGTTCGATGAGTGACACGTGCGACATCTACTTCGCATACACAAAGGTGAATCATCTCCTTTACACGTGCTCACATGACACCTTCGAGGATGGTATACTACTTGACACTCCACTCGTGTGCACGCATAGGTATTGTCAGAACACTATGGACGGCGAGGATGAGTGCAAGCGCCAAGGAACAACTACACCATCCGCGAGGGAAGCCTGGAAGCGACGACGGAAGAAGATAGAGTTGCTGAAGCTACAGCGTCCGGACATCCGGTCCAGAGGCCGGACATCCGGCGCCTGGGCAGCCGCGCAAGAGCTTCCCCAACAGACGGCCAACGACATCAGCAGCCGGACATCTGGCCCATGTGCCCAGACATCTGGCGCCCCGCCAACGTCCGGACATCCGGCCTCTCCCCCGGAAATCCAGCATTGATGACAGAATGCACCAGAAGTTTGGCCACTTCAGCCCGGACATCCGGCCCCCAACCCGGACATCCGGCACCTGCACGTGCACAGCCGGGCCAGAGGCCCATGTATCCCCTCCTCACTTACCCCTTTGTGGCCTTAGACTATATATACTCCTCCACCTCCTCCTAGTTAGGGTCAGCATTGGTTTAGCTCATATGTGAGATAGAGCTTTTCTCATCCATTACGGATCTACTCCACGAGAGAGACCACGACCCCTCTACGGAGAAGATCCCCTTGGATTCAAGACCCCCTCTCGGGTGGTCCCTTCAAGACCTCCTCATGGAGATGAACCTTACCTTGTATCTTTCCCTTTTTTTGTTCATGTACCTTGTGGATCTTGTGTGTTTGATTGTCTAGTGGATGTGTGATTGGACTTGTTCTTGAGGGTTTCGATCACTATGATTACTTACTTTTTTGCATCACCCATGTTCCACTATTACTCACTTTCTTGGGTTGATGACATTTATGTTCATGCCTCTCACATGATATATCTTCTTCATTGTCGCTTGCCTCCAATTGTTGCATGTATGCTTATTGATCGTGGAGACTTGGACATATTACTTGTGATGCATGCTTGTTTACTTGAGCCTATTTGTAACACCCTCGATGCGACTATATCTCCCACGTGTCGAGGCGCGACTTAGAGGCATAATCGCATTTAAGGCATATGTCACAAGTTAGGCAATCTTCACAACATCCCATGTAATATAGATAATAAAAGGGGAGATAACATAGTTGGCTTACACTCGCCATGTCAATCAAGTACATAAATAACATTACATCATCCAAACACTCATGGCCCGACTACGGCGCCAAAATAAAAGATTACCCAACATGCGACACGGTCCCGATCACCCCCAACTGGGCACCACTACTGATCATCAGGAAAAGAAACATAGTATCATTGAGAGTCCTCGTCGAACTCCCACTTGAGCTCGAGCGCATCTCCTGGAGTGGAATCGTCAGGCCCTGCATCTGGTGTAATAGTAATCTGTGAGCCACAGGGACTCAGCAATCTCGCACCCTCGCGATCAAGACTATTTAAGCTTATAGGTAAGGCAAGGTAAATATGTGGAGCTGCAGCAAGCGACTAGCAAAATATGGTGGCTATCCTGTTCGCAAAAGAGAGCGAGAAGAGGAGGAAAAGCGAGAGCGAGAAACTAGGGAACAACCTGCGCAAGCATAACTCCAACACCGTGTCCGCTTCCCGGACTCCGCCGAGAAGAGGCCATCACGGTAACACACTCAGTTGATTCATTTTAATTAAGTTAAGGTTCAAGTTATCTACAACCGAACATTAACAAATTCCCATCTGCCCATAACCGCGGGCACGGCTTTCGGAAGTTCAAATCCCTGCAGGGGAGTCCCAACTTAGCCCATGACAAGCTCTCACGGTCAACGAAGGAATAGACCTCCTCCCGAGACGTTCCGATCAGACTCGGTACCTCGGTTCTTCAAGACACTTCGACATGTTAAAACAAGACCAGCAACACCGCCCGAATGTGCCGACAAATCCCGATGGGAGATGCACATATCTCGTTCTCAGGGCACACTCAGATGAGCCAGATGTCGGGTAGGCCAGCCCAGAGTTGCCCCTGGTAGCCCCGGACATCGCTTG
>NC_041392.1:385866119-385889069 GCF_002162155.2 Triticum dicoccoides | reverse complement strand
ACCCTCGGGCTCCGAAAACCCAAGGGAAAAGAGGCTAGGTGGCAAATGGTAAAACCAAGGTTGGGCATTGCTGGAAAAGCTTTAATCAAGGTGAACTATCAACGGGTTCCCATTATAACCCAACCGCCTAAGGAACGCAAAATCCGGGAACATAACACCGATATGACGGAAACCAGGGCGGCAAGAGTGGAACAAAACACTAGGCGAGAGACCGAGCCTTCCACCCTTTACCAAGTATATAGATGCATTAAGATAACATGGCAATATAATGATATCCCGACAAGTAAATAAAGTTCCAACAAGGAACGGTCTCCAATCTTCACCTGCAGCTAGCAACGCTATAAGAGGGGCTGAGCAAAGCGGAAACATAGCCAATCAACGGTTTGCTAGGACATGGTGGTTTAGAGGTTTGACATGGCAATTTGGGAGGCTTGAAAGCAAGTGGTAGGCATCATAGCATTGGCATAGCAAAAGAGCGAGCAATCTAGCATAGCAAAGATAGTAGTGATTTCGAGGGTATGATCATCTTGCCTGCACAGTTGTCAGAGTTGACTGGATCCTCGAAAGCAAACTCAACGGGCTCCTCGTTAGCGAACTCGTCTCCCGGCTCTACCCAAACAAGACAAACAAACAAACAGAACACAATCAACCACGCACAAAGCTCAAACAATATGATGCAAAGATGGTATGCTATGCGGGATGCGATGCGGGATGCATATGCAAGATGTGACAGGAAATGCAAGAACCTGGCCTTAACATGGAAATCCAAGTGTGCCACTGGAAAGGTGAGATGAAATCGCTTGAAAACGATATAAAGAACGCCGGAATCGGAGTTACGGTTTGGAAATGGCAAGTGATTCAAATATGACACCGGTCTGCGATTTACAGCAAGTAGCCATCTAAATGCAATGAGATGAACATGCTATAGCACTCAAACATGACAACAAAATACATGGCAGGGATGCATTCAAGATGCTTAACAAAAGTCTAGCACTGAGCTACAGCCAATACATCCATTAACGGGTTCAAACAAGCATAGCAAAAATGCATATGGCAAACAGATTTCAGACTTGGTGAAATTAACACTTGTCTGGAATTTCAGATCAGATAGCACTCTTCGGAGAAACAAAACTACATGCTACATGACCTGAACATGGCAAAGTAAAGCATGGAATGGAGCTACTCAAAGAGCTTAACAAAAGTCCCTTAGTGACCTTGAGCCAAAAGGGATCAGAAAATACAATTGCAAGCATGTGAACATGGCAAAAACATAATCAGATCACAGACTTAGTGAAAACTGGAGCATGCTGAAACAGATATCAAGTAGGCATGTTTACGAGCTCGATGCACTCACTACGGTGCAAGTCATGACCAACTAAGCATACACCCATCAAGAATACACAAAATACAAGCTAGACATGGCAAGAACAATAGCATAGCATGCATGAATCAACTACATCATCATTGGCAAAATCGCTAACTAGTAGACAATCTGCCTAGATTCACGAAGTAGCAAAAGTAGAGCTCGATTGACCCAAGCTATGCTGCTCCATAATTGCAAACAAAGACATGGATGGATAGAGCACTACAAGATTAACAAAACATCCTTACTGATCATCCTCAAAAGAGGCATGGATCACTAGGAAACAACATGAACATATGGCATCATGAGATAAACAGCTCAAGGACTTAGTGGAATTGCTAAGTCCCTGAAATCAGAATTTCCAAGTGCACCACTTTGCAAGCTTGTGCTAGTCACCACACACATCACAAAAATACATGGGTTGCACCTATGGAAAGATGACAAAACCCTTAACAAAACATATGTAGAGCTCATGGGCATATCATGCACACATTAATCATGGCAAAAAAGACAAAAAGCTAAATGGAGCAGCAGATCTGACAATTATCTCAAGTAGCACTCTTCTAACAGCATTTCGGGCATCAAGATGAACTCAAATGAAAATGATGCAATGGAATGAAATGATGTACTCTCTGAGATGAACATTTTGATATGCTATATGCATGAATCGGAGCTACGGATGCAAAGTTACGGCACTATGAACATGGGCACTTGAAACTGAAAGAAATGGGGACTTAGTAGAATTTCGACCTTCGGATCTAGGGTTTGACCCGGCACGCAAAACGAGGCGGTGGCGCTGCTCGCCGGAGATGACGAAGTCGGCGGCCGGCGAGGTCGAGGTCGCCGGATCCGGTCGCTCCTCGACCGGATCTGGCCGGAGGAGGGAGGCACCGGCGGGGGCGGCGGCGGGGGCTTGCGCGGCGACGGCGGTGGCGGGGATCCGCGGTGGCGCGGTGGCCGGCGAGGTGGCGGCGCACAGTGGCGGCGGGGTCCTGGCGATGAGGCGGGGGCGGCGCAGCGCGGGCGGCAGGGAAGCAGCAAGCCGGCGGCGAGGCGCGCGACGCCCGGATCTGGGCCGCGAGGGCCAGATCTGGGCCCTCCGGGCCGCGGCGGCGCACGGGTGGCGGCGGTGACGTGGCAGGCGCGGAGTGGACGGTGGCAATGTGTCCGGCCAGGGCGGACGTGTCCGGCCGGCGCGGAGATGATTTTTAGGGTTTCAGACGAGGGGGGTCCGGATTTTCGGGGAGAGGCCTTTATATAGGCATAGAGGGAGCTAGGAGTGTCCAAATGAGGTGCGGTTTTCGGCCACGCGGTCGTGATCGAACGCTCTATATGATGGAGAAGGTTTTGGTGGGTTTTGGGCCAAATTGGAAGGGTGTTGGGCTGCAACACACACGAGGCCTTTTCGGTCCCTCGGTTAACCGTTGGAGTATCAAACGAAGTCCAAATGGCACGAAACTTGACAGGCGGTCTACTGATAGTAAACCAAGGCCGCTTGGAAAGTCTCGGTCCAATCCGGAAATGTTTAATCCCCACACACAAAAGAAAGGTAGAAATGACCACCGGAGGAAAACGAATCGCCGGAATGCGAAACGGACAACGGGGAAAAATCTCGAATGCATGAGACGAACACGTATGCAAATGCAATGCACATGATGACATGATATGAGATGCATGACAGTGATAACAACACACGGAGACAAAGACCCGAACCCGAGAAAATAATATAACTTAACGCCGGAAATGGCAAGAGTTGGAGTACAAATTGGGAAAGTTACATCCGGGGTGTTACACTATTGTCTTTGGTTGTAATCGCATCTTATGCTTTCATACAATGCCACATCTTGTCCTTTCTTATGATAAGAATGATGAAAACGCTTGGTCGTTATCTCACCATTCGAATGATAGGTGTTGCATTTGCACTAACCTCATTTGTTTTTTTTGAGTGTTTGTCATGTTCTTTCATTTTGAAGGATTCACAAGGTGGCACCGTCATGAAACACCTTGGTCATGTGAAGGTGTACATGATGCAAAACACCAACATTTTCGACATCCTCATAAAGGTTAACTCATTCCCTTTGAGCCATTCTCAAATACGCATATTGGATAGGTCATTCTTTCATTGTTGCCTCTTTCTTGTTGTCTACATGATACATCTATTGGATGGAGGACCTACATTGGAGATGGACCCTATGCACATTCAAGTTGAGGAGTGCCATGACATTAAGCTATGGTACAACACCACCCATAACAAATTTGCATCTTATGCATGGATTGACTCACATTATGATTGCCTTGTTGCATCTTGTATTCCCATGTCATCCATGATATATGAGCTTTTTCATTTCCTTTGCAAATTAGTTGTGATCTTTCTTGATGGAATATTCCTACATCATGATCATATTGCCTACCATCAATTGCATGATAACTTATTGATATTGAGCATCCATTACGATATTCATGCTATTGATAAACCTTCTCACTATGACATCATTTTGCATCGTGGTTGCATTGATCATATTCACAATACATTTGTGTGCATAATGATTGTTTTTGCTCCCATGAATGCTTTGCATATCATTCTACATCATCTTATTCAGCTTCATGCGCTTTGTCATGAACAATTTTGCCGAAAGGACTCATACTTACTTGATGGACACTTTGTGTGTGGTAACCATTGTATTTCTGAGTGTCATTTGTGTTTGCTCTTTTTGCATGTATAGCACTCCGGCGACACCTTGGAGTACTTGGATTGTGCAATGTCTTCAACTCCGTCCAACTACAAGTCTGTCCACGACAACCGTTTCCATGGTGATGAGGATCACGATCTGAGGTCGGATCTTTCCCAAGGGAGGGGAGATGATGCAGAGCATCCTACGATCATCCCCATGTACACTCAAGAATACGCCTTTGGACCTAAGGTGAACTCACTCCTTTCCGAATCTTCCCTTTCCGCATGTAAGACATGGATGCTACTTCAAGCGCGGACCTTGTGCATACTCAGGTACACCCGGGGAGACCATGGAGAGCCCAAGGACCAAGGCCAAGTGTGCACGAAAGTGAAGGAAGGAGAAGGAAGAAGGGCCAGCTGCTACAGCGACCGGGCATCCGGCCCAGCCCGAACATCCGGCCCAACCCCCGGAAATCTGGCATCGGCCATCCAAAGAGCACCGCAAAGGTCCAGTGCATCCCTGACATCCGGACATCTGGCTCCCCCTGAAGCCCCGGACATCCAGCCCCTCCATCACCGAATGCATCTGGAACCGACCCTGCCAGCCCGGACATCCGGCCCCTCCAGCCAGGACATCCGGCCCGACGCGAGCCCCGGACATCCGGCCCCCAGCCCGGACATCCGGCGCCTGTCTACGCATAGTGAACAGGCCAAGGGCCCATGTATCCCCCATCTCTTATCCCTTCGTGGGCTAACACTATATATAGACCCCCTCCTCCTCCTAGTTAGGGTTAGCAAAGTAGTAGCTCATTTAGAGATAGGGCTTTGCTCACCCATTACGGATCTACTCCACGAGAGAGACCGCGGCCCCTCTTCGGAGAAGATCCCCTTGGATTCAAGACCCCCTCTTGGGTGGCCCCATCAAGACCTCCTTTGGAGAAGAACCGGTTTCCGTGTATCGTCCCTTGTTGACTTTGGATCTTGTATCTCCTTTTGTGTTCATGGATCTAGCACATGTGTGATCATTCTTGTTGGTTTAGTGTTTCCCTTCGTGTTTCCCCTTGTGTTCCTCACGGGATCCGCTCCTTTCGTGAAAGATCGGCCATCTAGGGTTCCACCCTACATCACCTTGAATCATTGTGACCTCTTGTGTATTCTTGGATCTAGCATATGTGTGATTGGATCTAGTTAATTTGAGTGTTTCCCCTCCCTTGTGTTCTTCGTGTTCTTGGGGATTTCCCCTCCAATTCATGAAATATCTCCATCTAGGGTTCCACCCTACAATAGTTGTCAACCGCATGTTGTTCTTGGTGAACTTGGGGTTCTTGTCGAGGAGCTTGTGGAATGATACGTCTCCAACGTATCTATAATTTTTGATTGTTCCATGCTATTATGTTATCTATTTTGGATGTTTAATGGGCTTTATTATACACTTTTATATTATTTTTTGGACTAACCTACTAACCCAAGGCCCAGTGCAAATTGTTGTTTTTTTGCCTATTTCAGTGTTCCGCAGAAAAGGAATATCAAACGGAATCCAAACGGAATGAAACCTTCATGGAGCGAGGAGGCCACGAGGCAGGGAGGCGCACCCCCCACCCTCATGGGCCCCTTGTAGCTCCACCGACCTACTTGTTCCTCCTATATATATATCCATATACCCCAAAAACATCCGGGAGCACCACGAAACCCTATTTAAACCGCCGCAACCTTCTGTACCCAAGAGATCCCATCTTGGGGCCTTTTCCGGAGCTCCGCCGGAGGGGGAATCAATCATCAGGGCTTCTACATCAACACCATAGACTCTCTGATGATGTGTGAGTAGTTTACCACAGACCTTTGGGTCCATAGTTATTAGCTAGATGGCTTCTTCTCTCTCTTTAGATCTCAATACAAAGTTCTCCTCGATCTTCTTGGAGATCTATTCGATGTAATTCTTTTTGCGGTGTGTTTGTAGAGATCTAATGAATTGTGGGTTTATGATCAAGATTATCTATAAACAATATTCGATTCTTCTCTGAAATCTTTTATGTACGATTTGTTATCTTTGCAAGTCTCTTTGAAATATCAGTTTGGTTTGGCCTACTAGATTGATCTTTCTTGCAATGGAAGAAGTGCTTAGCTTTGGGTTCAATCATGCGGTGTCCTTTCCCAGTGATAGCAGGGGAAGCAAGGCACATATTGTATTTTAGCCATCGAGGATAAAAGGATGGGGTTTATATCATATTTCTTGAGTTTATCCCTCTACATCATGTCATCTTGCCTAATGCATTACTCTGTTCTTATGAACTTAATACTCTAGATGCATGCTGGATAGCGGTTGATGTGTGGAGTAATAGTAGTAGATGCAGAATCATTTCGGTCTACTTGTCGCGGACGTGATGCCTATATACATGATCATGCCTAGATATTCTCATAATTATTCACTTTTCTATCAATTGCTCGACAGTAATTTGTTTACCCACCGTAATACTTACGCTATCTTGAGAGAAGCCACTAGTGAAACCTATGGCCCCCGGGTCTATTTTCCATCATATAAGTTTCCAATCTATTTTATTTTGCAATCTTTATTTTTCAATCTATATAATAAATATACCCAAAATATTTATCTTATTATCTCTATCAGATCTCACTCTCGTAAGTGACCATGAAGGGATTCACAACCCCTTTATCGCATTGGTTGCGAGGTTCTTATTTGTTTGTGTAGGTGCGAGGTGACTTGCGTGTAGTCTCCTACTGGATTGATACCTTGGTTCTCAAAAACTAAGGGAAATACTTATGCTACTTTGCTGCATCACCCTTTCCTCTTCAAGGGAAAACCAACGCAGTGCTCAAGAGGTAGCAAGAAGGATTTCTGGCGCCGTTGCCGGGGAGATGTACACCAAGTCAAGTCAAGTCAAGACATACCAAGTACCCATCACAAACTTGTATCCCTCGCATTACATTATTTGTCATTTGCCTCTTGTTTTCCTCTCCCCCACTTCACCTTTGCCTTTTCCTTTTCTTCGCCTTCTTCCCCTATGTCTTTTTGTTTGTGTTTCCACATGCCTTCTATTTGCTTACATCTTTGCTCGCTAAAAATCTATTGATATGGATCCACTTAAAGTGTTCTATTTGGATCATCTTTGGTCCTTATGCGCTCGTGCTGAAACCCCAACTAGCCTAGTTGATGGTAATCTTTAGATGAGCATGCTCATTTTGTGCATCACTATTTGTCTGAAAAAGGGAAATTCTTATGGGATCAAATAAACAGATTGTTGTGTTATGCTTGGAATCTTTGTGAAATTTGTGATTTTACTTGTTGCTCTAAGAACTCTAAAAAACACATTCCCTACCTATGTGAGTTTAATGAAAATGAAATCTTATCTTCTTATGCAAAGGGTGTTTATAGTTACTATGATATTGAACAAATTGAAGAGTTTGTTGCTTTTAAGGGTGCTTATGAAGTTTCTTCTTTGATTGAAAAGTATGATATTACTCTCTACGTATCTGAAAATTTTGACATACTCAAATATTGCTATGAAAACTATGCTCATAATGTCTATGTCAAAGAATTTATTGAAAGAATGACCGTTGCTTCGAAAGAAAATAATGATATGCATGAATCTATAGATAACTATGATTCCAATGATTTGGTTGAAATATCCCTTGATGAACATGATGCTTGCTATTCTTGTGACCATGAGGCCAATATTTATGAAGATGAATTTGCTATAGTTCCTTATGTTAAACATGAGATCATTGCTATTGAACCCATACTTGATGGTTCCTTCGATGAAAAGCATGATTGCAATGATGTTATTATAAATTCTATTAACGTCAATTTTGCTAATAATATATAAAACCCTAAGTTTGGGGATGCTAGTTTTGCTATAACTACTATTTGTTGCAATGATCATGATTGGGGTGATTCTTCTTTTGATCTTGAAAAATTATTTAAGCCCCATGATGAATATGAGATTGATAATAGTGTTTGCAATATTATTGAAAGTGGGTTTGGAAGAGTGTCAACTTTAGATCCCACATATTTTGAGAATGTTCAATCTTATGAAATTTTTGATAAAAGTGGGTTTGGAGAGATCATGGCTTTAGTTAATTTTAATCCCACTATTTCGGAAGAGTGTCAACTTTGCATACATGTGGATCATGTTGAGAATATGTTATATGATAGCTATTTTGTTGAATCTGGTTATGATACTACATGTAATTATTATGAGATAGGAAAATATGGTTGTAGAAATTTTCATGTTGCAGAAGTAGCTCTCGTCGTGTTGAGATTGCTATCGTCTCTTTCTTCTTCCTTGAATATGCTAGTTTTTGCTTGTCTTGATAATTTATTTGCATATAAGATGCCTATGCATAGGAAGTATGTTAGACTTAGATGTGTTTTATATGCTATATGATGCTATCTTTGTGCTTCAATTCTTGTCTTTCTTGTGAGCATCATTGAAATTATCAATGCCTAGCTAGGGGTGTTAAACGACAGCGCTTGTTGGGAGGCAACCCAATTTTATTTTTGTTTCTTGCTTTTTGGTTCTGTTTAGTAATAAATAATTCATATATCCTATGTTTAGATGTGGTTTTATGCTTTTAATTAGTGTTTGTGCCAAGTAGAACCTTTGGGAAGACTTGGGGGAAGTTTTTGCGATCTTGCTGTAAAAAAAACAGAAATTTTAGCACTGACGAGTTTTGCTGCCATTTTTTACTGGAGAGTGCGATTAGGTTGATTATTTTTGAAGATGATTAATAGAACAATTCCTCACGTCCACCAATTTATTTCTGAATTTTTGGGGTTACAGAAGTATTCGAAACCTACAGATTAATACATGCTGTTCTGTTTTTGACAGATTCTGTTTTTCGTGTGTTGTTTGCTTATTTTGATGAATCTATGGCTAGTATCGGAGGGTATGAACCATAGAGAAGTTGGAATACAGTAGGTTTAACACCAATATAAATAAAGAATTAGTTCATTACAGTACCTTAAGTGGTGGTTTGTTTTCCTATACTAACGGAGCTCATGAGATTTTCTGTTGAGTTTTATGTTGTGAAGTTTTCAAGTTTTGGGTAAAGATTTGATGGATTATGGAATAAGGATTGGCAAGAGCCTAAGCTTGGGGATGCCCAAGGCACCCCAAGGTAAAATTCAAGGACAACCAAAAGCCTAAGCTTGGGGATGCCCCGGAAGGCATCCCCTCTTTCGTCTCCGTCCATCGGTAACTTTACTTGAGGCTATATTTTTATTCACCACACGATATGTGTTTTGCTTGGAGCGTCTTGTATGATTTGAGTCTTTGCTTTTTAGTTTACCACAATCATACTTTCTTTACACACCTTTTGGGAGAGACACACATGAATCGGAATTTATTAGAATACTCTATGTGATTCACTTATATCTTCTGAGCTAGATAATTTCGCTCTAGTGCTTCACTTATATCTTTTAGAGAACGGTGGTGGTTTTATTTTATAGAAATTATTGATCTCTCATGCTTCACTTATATTATTTTGAGAGTCCTTTAGAACAGCATGGTAATTTGCTTTGGTTATAACATTGGTCCTAATATGATAGGCATCCAAGATTGGTATAATAAAAACTTTCATAAAAAGGTGCATTGAGTACTATGAGAAGTTTGATACTAGATAATTGTTTTGAGATATAAAGATGGTGATATTAGAGTTGTGCTAGTTGAGTAGTTGTGAATTTGAGAAATACTTCTGTTGAAGATTGCAAGTCCCGTAGCATGCACGTATGGTAACCGTTGTGTAACAAATTTGAAACATGAGGTGTTCTTTGATTGTCTTCCTTATGAGTGGCGGTCGGGGACGAGCGGTGGTCTTTTCCTACCAATCTATTCCCCTAGGAGCATGCGCGTAATGCTTGGTTTTTGATGACTTGTAGATTTTGCAATAAGTATGTGAGTTCTTTATGACTAATGTTGAGTCCATGGATTATACGCACTCTCACCTTTCCATCATTGCTAGCCTCTTCGGTACTATGCATTGCCCTTTCTCACCTTGAGAGTTGGTGCAAACTTCGCGGTGCATCCAAACCCCGTGATATGATACGCTCTATCACACATAAACCTCCTTATATCTTCCTCAAAACAGCCACCGTACCTACCTATTATGGCATTTCCATAGCCATTCCAAGATATATTGTCATGCAACTTTCCACCGTTTCATTTTTGACACGCTTCATCATTGTCATATTGCCTTGCATGTTCATGTAGTTGACTTCGTATTTGTGGCAAAGGCATCATGCATAATTTATCATACATGTCACTCCTGATTCATTGCCCTTCCCGGTACACCGCCGGAGGCATTCATATAGAGTCATATTTTGTTCTAGTATCGAGTTGTAAATAAGTAGAAGTTTGATGATCATCATTAATAGAGCATTATCCCAAATAAAAAATAAAAAAGGGGAAGGCCAAATAAAAAACGGAAGGCCCAAAAAAAGAGAAATAAAAATGGACAATGCTACTATCCTTTTTTCCACACTTGTGCTTCAAAGTAGCACCATGATCTTTGTGATAGAGAGTCTCTTGTTTTGTCACTTTCATATATTAGTGGGAATTTTTCATTATAGAACTTGGCTTGTATATTCCAACAATGGGATCCCTTAAATGCCCTAGGTCTTCGAGAGCAAGCAAGTTGGATGCACACCCACTTAGTTTCTTTTGTTGAGCTTTCATACATTTATAGCTCTAGTGGATCCGTTGCATGGCAATCCCTGCTCCTTGCATTGACATCAATTGATGGGCATCTCCCTAGCCCGTTGATTAGCCGCGTCGATGTGAGACTTTCTCTTTTTTGTCTTCTCCACATAACCCCCATCATTATATTCTATTCCACCCATAGTACTATATCCATGGCTCACGCTCATGTATTGCCTGAAAATTGAAAAAAGTTTGAGATTACTAAAGTATGAAACAGTTGCTTGGCTTTTCATCAGGGTTGTGCACGATGAGAGCATTCTTGTGTGATGAAAATGGAGCATGACCAAACAATATGATTTTGTAGGGATGAACTTTCTTTGGCCATGTTATTTTGAGAAGACATGATTGCTTAGTTAGTATGCTTGAAGTATTATTATTTTTATGTCAATATTAAACTTTTGTCTTGAATCTCTCGGGTCTGAATATTCATGCCATAATAAAGAAAATTACATTGAGAATTATGCTAGGTTGCATTCCACATCAAAAATTCTGTTTTTATCATTTACCTACTCGAGGACGAGTAGGAATTAAGCTTGGGGATGCTTGATATGTTTCCAATGTATCTATAATTTTTTATTGTTCCATGCTATTATATTATCTGTTTTGGATGTTTAATGGGCTTTATTATACACTTTTATATTATTTTTGGGACTAACCTACTAACCCAAGGCCCAGTGCAAATTGCTGTTTTTTGCCTATTTCAGTGTTTCGCAGAAAAGGAATATCAAACGGAATCCAACCTGAATGAAACCTTCGGGGGAGTTACTTTTGGAACAAACGTGATACAAGGGACTTGGAGTAGATGTCAAGAAAGGAGCGAGGAGGCCTCGAGGCAGGGAGGCGTGCCTACCCCACATGGGCGCGCCCCCACCCTCGTGGGCCCCTCGCAGCTCCACCGACCTACTTCTTCCTCCTATATATATATATATATATCCATATACGCCGAAAACATCCAAGAGCACCATGAAACCCTATTTCCATCGCCGCAACCTTCTGTACCCAAGAGATCCCATTTTGGGGCCTTTTCTGGAGCTCCGCCAGAGGAGGAATAAATCACGGAGGGATTCTACATCAACACCATAGCCTCTCCGATGATGTGTGAGTAGTTTACCAGAGACCTTCGGGTCCATAGTTATTAGATAGATGGCTTCTTCTCTCTCTTTGGATCTCAATAGAAAGTTATCCTCGATCTTCTTAGAGATCTATTCAATGTAATTCTTTTTGCGATGTGTTTGTCGAGATCTGATGAATTGTGGGTTTATGATCAAGATTATCTATGAACAATATTTGATTCTTCTCTGAAATCTTTTATGTATGATTTGTTATCTTTGCAAGTCTCTTCGAATTACTAGTTTGGTTTGTCCTACTAGATTGATCTTTCTTCCAATGTGAGAAGTGCTTAGCTTTGGGTTCAGTCTTGTGGTGTCCTTTCCCAGTGACAGCAGGGGCAGCAAGGCACGTATTGTATTGTTTCCATCAAGGATAAAAAGATGGGGTTTATATCATATTGCTTAAGTTTATCCCTCTACATCATGTCATCTTGCCTAATACGTTACTCTGTTCTTATGAACTTAATACTCTAGATGCATGCTAGATAACGGTCGATGTGTGGAGTAATAGTAGTAGATGCAGAATCGTTTCGGTCTACTTGTCGTGGACATGATGCCTATATACATGATCATGCCTAGATATTCTCATAATTATGCATTTTTCTATCAATTGCTCGACAGTAATTTGTTTACCCACTGTAATACTTATGCTATCTTGAGAGAAACCACTAGTGAAACCTATGGCCCCGGGTCTATTTTCCATCATATAAGTTTCCAATCTATTTTATTTTGCAATCTTTATTTTTCAATCTATATAATAAAAATACCAAAAATATTTATCTTATTATCTCTATCAGATCTCACTCTCGTAAGTGACCGTGAAGGGATTGACAACCCCTTTATCGCGTTGGTTGCAAGTTCTTATTTGTTTGTGTAGGTGCGAGGTGGCTTGCGTGTAGTCTCCTACTGGATTGATACTTTGGTTCTCAAAAACCGAGGGAAATACTTACGCTGCTTTGCTGCATCACCCTTTCCTCTTCAAGGGAAAACCAACGCAGTGCTCAAGAGGTAGCATGGAACTTGACGATGCACTCGAGCTTGATAGATCCTCTCTTGAACTTTGTCGTGAAGCGCTTCTTCTTGCTTGTGCCTATGGCGGTTGCGTGCGGCTACGACGCGACTTGTTTCGTTGGGGGCACATTGCGCCTCAAGTGCTCGAGCTTCTCGATGTAGTTGCTCTTGACATTGTGCCTCGGCATCTTGTTCTTCTTGGTGTTATCGCGCTCGTTCTTCCTCGTGTTGGCGTAGACGTTGCCGTCCTTGTGCTTACGCAAGAGTAGCTTGGTTTTGGCGATGTCGATGTGCTTTCTTGTCGAATTGTTGTTGTGTAGGATTGTCATGTAGAGGATTGCAGTTTGCTTGACGGTCTTGGCGCACGGCTCGTCGATGAGTGTTTGATGTCGGAGTACTTGAGCCAGAGATGGTGTCATCGGAGTGTCAACTTGAACGGCTTCGTCTTGAGTAGGACGAAGAGGTAGAAGAGCGCTTGACCAACAAGGCATGAATCTCGTCCATTCTTGCGTTGCTCTCTTGTTTTTGTTTGTCGAGCTTGTTGTCGAAGTAGTCTCTTGTATGTTGCTCGGAGATTCGCAAGTCGGTGGCGAGGTTGTCGATGTGATCACTTATTGCTTGTTGTTCTTGACGCAAAGCTTGTTTTGCACCAAAGAGGTGGCTCTTGGTGACGTAGGAAAACATCTCGTCGTCTTGCTTGATGAAGAGTAGGTTGGTAGAAGTACTTGGCCTATCCATCATTCCAAGCAAATATGTGATTGGTAGAAAGAGAAGAACTTATACCAAATGTACCTTGACCTATGTTGAAGATGGATCAATGATCACTCAAATGTGGAACAAGGAAATAGCACAATTGGTACCAATTCTTGTCGATTCTCACGCCTACACAAATAAAAGCTTATGGTGAAGCTCGGTTAGGATGGTGGCACAAAATTTGATGCAATTGTTACTGAGTCTCAATCATGTTGGAAAAGATTCACAAATTTGCAAATGCAACAAGTAGACCAATAACAATATATGGTACACGGAAACACACACACGGATAGATAAACGGGGTCGTGCAACCAAGGAATGAGCCAAAATGTGGAATCCACAAAAATGCTCTTGTTGCACAACACTAGAGAGACACTAGCATGATTGCACAATACGCGGATACGAAACTTGTGCACAACATACTAAGCAAAAATGCAACGACTTCTATCCCAAGTATGTTATATGTATGGTATTCCGATGATATGATCCAAGATGATCAAGTATGACAATCTTAATGTAGTATGATGCTATGGTTCTTGCTTAAAAGCTCTTTGCTTATCTTTCCCTTTTGCTTAAAAGCTTGTTGGGCTCTTGCTCTTTTGAACTCTTTTCTCATGCAAAACTTCACGAACCAAGATAGCAATTGTGTATATGCGATGACAACCTTGTGACACAAGATACGATACCAAGATATGTACCATGATGATATGGTATGTATGCAATGGGAAGTATGATCACTAATGTGCACAAGTAACATTGCCAGCAATACTCAAAGGCTAGTCTCGATAGGCAAGGTACGTAAAATGGGCTATGGGGTTATCAATGCAATGGCAAGAATGATGATATATCTCAATACCAAGATGATGTGGAAGTTACCATTTCTTGCTTACGGTGGTGTCAAAATTGTGGGACCGTTGTTGTCGATGGCGAGTCTGTGGCGAAGACGAGCCGCGGTGATGTCGATGTTGAACCATTCCTAATTAGCCGAAACACCATAGGAAACGATGAACCGCAACTCAAATCTCAAAACCAAATGTGTCAAAATTGTGTCGGAGTGTGTAGCGGGTAAGCAAAGGTGGTGGAGGCAAGCGATGGTGGTTGTGGAGTGCGTATGCGGAAGTAGATGCAGAAAGGTACTGGTGGCTGAACTGAAAATTTTCAGTTTCGTCAGGGATCGTCGGATGTTTGGTGCTGGTCAGATGACTGGTACTCGTCAGATGTCCGGAAATGGTCGGACGTCCGGTGCCTGGGAGATTTCGCGCACGGGATGAACTCGAGTTTTCGAGGTGGAGATGGCAAAATTGGTCAAATTCGAGTGATTTTGTGGGTGGAAATGGTGGAGACGAAGGGGAAAAGCTAGATCCACTCGTGGCAAAGCAAATCCATGGATCAAATCCAATAAAACTTCATCAGACCAACAAATCACAAAAAAAAATTGGGGCTATTTTTGCTGGGGATTTTCGAAATTGGGACAAAATCAAGCTAGAAAACAAAGTGCAGGGGCTCCAAATCCATGATCAACATGGCTCCGATACCAAGATGATGTAGAGTAGAACCCTAGATGCCCGATCTTTCACAAAATGGAGGGGATCCTATGAAGAACACGAAGAACATGAGGGGGAAAGCACGAGAGAAATCACTCAACCAACAAGATTCGGTTACACATACGCTAGATCCTCGAAACACAAAGAGATACACGATCTGAATCCAACAAGGGACGGTACAAGAGGTAACTAATTCATCTCCATGAGGAGGCCTTTAGGGTCATCCCATGAATGGGGTATTGAATCCAAGGTGGATCTTCTCCGTAGAGGCCGCAGTCTCTCTCGGTGGAGCAGATCTATATGGATGAGCAAAGCTCTATCTCAAGTATGAGCTAAACCAATGCTAACCCTAGAAATATGTAGGAGGAGGTCTATTTATGTTGGGGAACATAGTATTTAAAAAAAATTCCTATGATCACGCAAGATCTATCTAGGGATGCATAGCAATGAGAGGGGAGAGTGTGTCTACGTACCCTCGTAGACCAAAAGCGGAAGCATTGAATAACGTGGTTGATGTAGTCGAACGTCTTCGCGATCCAACCGATCAAGTACCGAACACACGGCACCTCCATGATCTGCACATGTTCAGCACGGTGGCGTCCCTCGAACTCTAGATCCAGCTGAGGCCGAGGGAGAGTTTCGTCAGCACGACGGCGTGTTGACGGTGGTGATGAAGTTACCGATGCAGGGCTTCGCCTAAGCACTACGACAATATAACCGAGTTGGAAATCTATGGAGGGGACACCACACACGGCTAAGAAATCAACTTGTGTGTCTATGGGGTGCCCCCCTCCCCCGTATATAAAGGAGTGGAGGAGGGGGCCGGCCGGCCTCATAGGGTGTGCCCCAAGGTGGGAAACCTACTCCTACTAGGAGTAGGTGCCTGCCCTTTCCTAGTCCAACTAGGAGGGGGGAGGAAAGGGAAGAGGGGAAGAAGTAAAGGGGGGCCGGCCCCCTTACCCAATTCAGATTGGGCTTGGGGGCGCGCCCCTCCTCTTGGCCGCCTCCTCTCTCTTCCACTAAAGCCCATGAAGGCCCATTAACCCCCCGGGGGTTTCGGTAACCCCCCGGTACTCTGGAAAATGCCCGAACCTATTCGAAACCTTTCCGGTATCCAAACATAACCTTCCAATATATCAATCTTCATGTCTCGGCCATTTAGAGACCCCTCGTCATGTCCGTGATCACATCCGGGACTCCGAACAACCTTCGGTACATCAAATCACATAACTCGCAATACATATCATCATCGAACGTTAAGCATGCGGACCCTACGTGTTCGAGAACTATGTAGACATGACCGAGACTCATCTCTGATCAATTACCAATAGCCGAACCTGGATGCTCATTCCTACAAATTCTATGAAGATCTTTATCGGTCAAACCGCATAACAACATACGTTGTTCCCTTTGTCATCAGTATGTTACTTGCCCGAGATTCGATCGTTGGTATCATCATACCTAGTTCAATCTCATTACCGACAAGTCTCTTTACTCGTTCCGTAATGCAACATCCCGCAACTAACTCATTAGTCACATTGCTTGCAAGGCTTATAGTGATGTGCATTACCGAGAGGCCCCAGAGATACCTCTCCAACAATCGGAGTGACAAGTCCTAATCTCGATCTATTCCAACTCAACAAACACCATTAGAGACACATGTAGAGCATATTTATAATCACCCAGTTATGTTGTGACGTTTGATAGCACACAAAGTGTTCCTCCAGTATTCGGGATTTACATAATCTCATAGTCATAGGAACATATATAAGTTATGAAGAAAGCAATAGCAATAAACTAAACGATCATAGTGCTAAGCTAACGGATCGGTCATGTCAATCACATCATTCTCTAATGATGTGATCCCGTTCATCAAATGACAACTCATGTCTATGGCAAGGAAACTTAACCATCTTTGATTAATGAGCTAGTCAAGTAGAGGCATACTAGTGACACTCTGTTTGTCTATGCATTCACACATGTACTAAGTTTCCGGTTAATACAATTCTAGCATGAATAGTAAACATTTATCATGATATAAGGAAATATAAATAACAACTTTATTATTGCCTCTAGGGCATATTTCCTTCAGTCTCCCACTTGAACTAGAGTCAATAATCTAGATTACATTGTAATGATTCTAACACCCATGGAGTCTTGGTGTTGATCATGTTTTGCTCGTGAGAGAGGCTTAGTCAATGGGTCTGCAATATTCAGATTCGTATGTATCTTGCAAATCTCCATGTCTCCCTCCTTGACTTGATCGCGGATGGAATTGAAGCGTCTCTTGATGTGCTTCGTTCTATTGTGAAATATGGATTCCTTTGCCAAGGCAATTTCACCAGTATTGTCACAAAAGATTTTCATTGGACTCGATGCACTAGGTATGACACCTAGATCAGATATGAACTCATTCATCCAGACTGCTTCATTTGTTGCTTCCGAAGTAACTATGTACTCCGCTTCGCACGTAGATCCCGCCACGACGCTTTGCTTAGAACTGCACCAACTGACAGCTCCACCATTCAATAAAAATATGTATCCGGTTTGTGACTTAGAGTCATTCGGATCAGTGTCAAAGCTTGCATCAACGTAACCGTTTACGACGAGCTCTTTGTCACCTCCATTAACGAGAAACATATCCATAGTCCATTTTAGGTATTTCAGGATGTTCTTGGCCGCTGTCTAGTGATCCACTCCTGGATTACTTTGTTACCTCCCTGCTAAACTAATAGCAAGGCACACATCAGGTCTGGTACACAGCATTGCATACATGATAGAACCTATGGCCGAAGCATAGGGAATGACTTTCATTTTCTCTCTATATTTTGCAGTGGTTGGGCATTGAGTCTGACTCAACTTCACACCTTGTAACACAGGCAAGAACCCTGTCTTTGCTTGATCCATTTTGAACTTCTTCAAAACTTTATCAAGGTATGTGCTTTGTGAAAGTCCAATTAAGCGTCTTGATCTATCTCTATAGATCTTGATGCCCAATATATAAGGAGCTTCTCCGAGGTCTTTCATTGAAAAATTCTTATTCAAGTATCCTTTTATGCTATTCAGAAATTCAGTATCATTTCCAATCAACAATATGTCATCCACATATAATATCAGAAATGCTACACAGCTCCCACTCATTTTCTTGTAAATACAGGCTTCTCCAAAAGTCTGTATAAAACCATATGCTTTGATCACACTATCAAAGTGTATATTCCGACTCCAAGATGCTTGCACTAGTCCATAAATGGATCGTTGGAGCTTAGAGACTTTGTTAGCACCTTTTGGATCAACAAAACCTTCTGGTTGCATCATATACAACTCTTCTTTAAGATATCCATTAAGGAATACGGTTTTGACATCCATTTGCCAAATTTCATAATCATAAAATGCGGCAATTGCTAACATGATTCGGACGGACTTAAGCATCGCTACGGGTGAGAAGGTCTCATCGTAGTCAACTCCTTGAACTTGTCGAAAACCTTCCGCAAGAAGTCGAGCTTTGTAGACAGTAACATTACCGTCAGTGTCAGTCTTCTTCTTGAAGATCCATTTATTCTCTATGGCTTGTCGATCATCGGGCAAGTGAACCAAAGTCCACACTTTGTTCTCATACATGGATCCCATCTCAGATTTCATGGCCTCAAGCTATTTTGCGGAATCTGAGCTCATCTTCGCTTCCTCATAGTTGGTAGGTTTGTCATGGTCAAGTAACATGACCTCCGAAACAGGATTCCGTACCACTCTGGTGCGGATCTTACTCTGGTTGACCTATGAGGTTCGGTAGTAACTTGATCAGAAGTTTCATGATCATCATCATTAGCTTCCTCACTAACTGGTGTAGGAATCACTAGAACTGATTTCTGTGATGAACTACTTTCCAATAAGGAGCAGGTACAATTACCTCATCAAGTTCTACTTTCCTCCCACTCACTTCTTTCGAGAGAAACTCCTTCTCTAGAAAGGATCCACTCTTAGCAACGAATATCTTGCCTTCGGATCTATGATAGAAGGTGTACCCAACAGTCTCTTTTGGGTATCCTATGAAGACACATTTCTCCGATTTGGGTTCGAGCTTATCAGGTTGAAGCTTTTTCACATAAGCATCGCAGCCCCAAACATAAAGAAACAACAACATGGGTTTCCTGCCAAACCACAATTCATATGGTGTTGTCTCAACGGATTTTGATGGTACCCTATTTAACGTGAATGCAGCCGTCTCTAAATCATAACCCCATACGACGTTCGGACACACCATTACAATGTGGTGTTCCAAGTGGCGTGAGTTTCAAAAGTATTCTGCATTGTTTCAAATGAAGACCAAACTCATAACTCAAATATTCTCCTCCACGATCAGATTGTAGAAACTTTATTTTCTTGTAACGATGATTTTCCATTTCACTCTGAAATTCGTTGGACTTTTCAAATGTTCAGACTTATGTTTCATCAAGTAGACATACCCATATCTGCTCAACTCATCTGTGAAGGTCAGAAAATAATGATACTCGCCACGAGCATCAACACTCATCGGACCGCATACATCAGTATGTATTATTTCCAATAAGTTTGTTGCTCGTTCCATTGTTCTGGAGAACGGAGTCTTAGTCATCTTGCCCATGGGGCATGGTTTGTAAGCATCAAGTGATTCCAAAAGCCCATTCGCATGGAGTTTCTTCATGCGCTTTACACCAATATGACCTAAACGGCAGTGCCACAAATAAGTTGTACTATCATTATTAAACTTATATCTTTTGGTTTCAATACTATGAATATGTGTATCACTACTATCAAGATTTAGTAAAAATAGACCACTCATTAAGGGTGCATGACCATAAAAGATATTACTCATATAAATAGAACAACCATTATTCTCTGATTTAAATGAATAACCATATCACATCAAACAAGATCCAGATATAATGTTCATGCTTAACGCTGGCACCAAATAACAATTATTTAGGTTTAAAACTAATCCCGAAGGTAGATGTAGAGGTAGCGTGCCGATGGCGACCACATCGACTTTGGAACCATTTCCCACGCGCATCATCACCTCGTCCTTAGCCGATCTTCGCTTAATCTGTAGCCCCTGTTTCGAGTTGCAAATATTAGCAATAGAACCAGTATCAAATACCCAGGCACGACTGCGAGCATTAGTAAGGTACACATCAATAACATGTATATCAAATATACCTTTCACTTTGCCATCCTTCTTATCCGCCAAATACTTGGGGCAGTTCCGCTTCCAGTGACCGGTCCCGTTATAGTAGAAGCACTCAATCCCAGGCTTAGGTCCAAACTTGGGCTTCTTCACTTGAGAAGCAACTTGCTTGCTGTTCTTCTTGAAGTTCCCTTCTTTATTTTGCCCTTCTTCTTGAAACTGGTGGTCTTGTTGACCATCAACACTTGATGCTCCTTCTTGATTTCTACCTCCGCAGCCTTTAGCATCGCGAAGAGCTCGGGAATTGTCTTATCCATCCCTTGCATATTATAGTTCATCATGAAGCTTTTGTAGCTTGGTGGCAGTGATTGAAGAACTTTGTCAATGACACTATCAACCGGAAGATTAACTCCCAGCTGAGTCAAGTGATTGTGGTACCCAGGCATTCTGAGTATGTGCTCACTGACAGAACTATTCTCCTCCATTTTGCAGCTATAGAACTTATTGGAGACTTCATATCTCTCAATCCGGGTATTTGCTTGAAATATTAACTTCAACTCCTAGAACATCTCATATGCTCCATGACGTTCAAAACGTCGTTGAAGTCCCGGTTCTAAGTCGTAAAGCATAGCACACTGAACTATCGAGTAGTCACAAGCTTTGCTCTGCCAGGTGTTCATAACATCTGGAGTTGCTCCTGCAGCGGGTTTGGCACCCAGCGGTGCTTCCAGGACGTAATTCTTCTGTGCAGCAATGAGGATAATCCTCAAGTTACGGACCCAGTCCGTGTAGTTGCTACCATCATCTTTCAACTTAGCTTTCTCTAGGAACGCATTAAAATTCAAGGGAACAACAGCACGGGCCATTTATCTACAATAACATAGACATGCAAAATACTATCAGGTACTAAGTTCATGATAAATTAAAGTTCAGTTAATGATATTACTTAAGAACTCCCACTTCAATAGACATCCCTCTAATCATCTAAGTGATCACGTGATCCATATCAACTAAACCATGTCCGATCATCACGTGAGATGGAGTTGTTTTCAATGGTGAACATCAATATGTTGATCATATATACTATATGATTCACACTCGACCTTTCGGTCTAAGTGTTCCGAGGCCATATCTGCATATGCGAGGCTCGCCAAGTTTAACCCGAGTATTCTGCTTGTGCAAAACTGGCTTGCACCTGTTGTATGTGAACGTAGAGCTTATCACACCCGATCTTCACGTGGTGTCTCCGCATGACGAACTGTAGCAAAGGTGCATACTCAGGGAGAACACTTATACCTTGAAATTTAGTGAGAGATCATCTTATAATGCTACCACCGTACTAAGCAAAATAAGATGCATAAAGAATAAACATCACATGCAATCAATATAAGTGATATGATATGGCCATCATCATCTTGTGCCTTTGATCTCCATCTCCAAAGCACCGTCAAGATCACCATCATCACCGGCTTGATACCTTGATCTCCATCGTAGCATCATTGTCGTCTCGCCAACTATTTTCCACGACTATCGCTACAATAAAGCTTACATGGCGATTACATGGCGACTGCATCTCATGCAATAAAGCGACAACCATATGGCTCCTACCAGTTGCCGATAACTGTGTTACAAAACATGATCATCTCATACAACAATTTATATAATCACGTCTTGACCATATCACATCACAACATGCCCTGCAAAAACAAGTTAGATGTCCTCTACTTTGTTGTTGCAAGTTTTACGATGCTGCTACAGGCTTCTAGCAAGAACCATTCTTACCTACGCATCAAAACCACAACCTGGTATAGTGATTGCTTTTTGATCTTCAGAAAGAACCCTGTTCATTGAATCCGATTCAACTAAAGTTGGAGAAACTGACACCCGCCAGCCACCTGTGTGCAAAGCACGTCGGTAGAACCAGTCTCATGAACGCGGTCATGTAATGTCGGTCCGGGCCGCTTCATCCAACAAGACCGCTGAATCAAGAAATAACTAGTGACGGCAAGCAATATGTATATACCCACGCCCACAACTCCTTTGTGTTATACTCGTGCATATAACATCTACGCATAGACCTGTCTCGGATGCCACTGTTAGGGAACGCAGTATTTCAAAAAAATTCCTATGATCATGCAAGATCTATCTAGGGATGCATAGCAATGAGAGGGGAGGATGTGTCAATGTATCCTTGTAGACCGAAAGCGGAAGCGTTGAGTAACGCGGTTGATGTAGTCGAACGTCTTCGCGATCTGCACACGTTCAGCTCGGTGATGTCCCTTGAACTCTAGATCCAACTAAGGCCGAGGGAGAGTTTCGTCAGCACAATGGCGTGTTGACGGTGATGATGAAGTTACCGACGCAGGGCTTTGCCTAAGCACTACGGCAATATAAGCGAGGTGGAAATCTGTCGAGGGGGGCACCGCACACGGCTAAGAAATCAACTTGTGTGTCTATGGGGTGCCCCCTCTGCCGTATATAAAGGAGTGGAGGAGGGGGTCGGCCGGCCTCACAGGGCGCGCCCCAAGGGGGGAATCCTACTCCTACTAGGAGTACGTTCCCCCTTTCCTAGTCCAACTAGGAGGGGGAAGGAAAGGGAAGAGGGGAAGAAGGAAAGGGGGGCCG
>NC_041392.1:385818499-385865760 GCF_002162155.2 Triticum dicoccoides | reverse complement strand
CCAATCTGAAACCTTTCTGGTGTCCAAACATAACCTTCCAATATATCAATCTTCATGTCTCGACCATTTTGAGACTCCTCGTCATGTCCGTGATCACATCCGGGACTTCGAACAACCTTAGGTACATCAAATCACATAACTCAAATACATATCGTCAACAAACGTTAAGCGTGCAGACCCTACGGGTTCGAAAACTATGTAGACCTGACCGAGACTCATCTCCGGTCAATAACCAATATCAGAACCTGGATGCTCATATTGGTTCCTACATATTCTACAAAGATCTTTATCGGTCAAACCGCATAACAACATACGTTGCTCCCTTTGTCATCAGTATGATACTTGCCCGAGATTCGATCATCGGTATCATCATACCTAGTTCAATCTCGTTACTGGAAAGTCTCTTTACTCGTTTTGTAATGCAACATCCTGCAACTAACTCAATAGTCACATTTCTTGCAAGGCTTATAGTGATGTGCATTACCGAGAGGGCCCAGAGATACCTCTCCGACAATCGGAGTGACAAATCCTAATCTCGATCTATGCCAACTCAACAAACACCATTGGAGACACCTATAGAGCATCTTTATAATCACCCAATTACGTTGTGACGTTTGATAGAACACAAAGTGTTCCTCCAGTATTCAGGAGTTACGTAATCTCATAGTCATAGGAACATGTATAAGTTATGAAGAAAGCAATAGCAATAAACAAAATGATCATAGTGCTAAGCTAACGGATGGGTCATGTCAATCACATCATTCTCTAATGATGTGATCCCATTCATCAAATGACAACTCATGTCTATGGCTAGGAAACTTAACCAACTTTGATTAACGAGCTAGTCAAGTAGAGGCATACTAGTGACACTCTGTTTCTCTATGTATTCACACATGTAGTAAGTTTCTGGTTAATACAATTCTAGCATGAATAATAAACATTTATCATGATATAAGGAAATATAAATAACTACTTTATTATTGCCTCTAGGGCATATTTACTTCAATTTATAGTCTAGAGTCATAAAAGGATAAGTGGGCTTCGGCCCAACATGCGGGCGGCATATAGGTGTCGGACATCCGACCATCATCGGTCGTCCGGAGGCTCGCGGGGGATCGGACGTCTGGCCAGGGTCGATCGTTCGATGTTTTGGCTCTGTTGGGGCTTGGTCGGTTGTCCAGTCGGGGTCGAACGTCCGAGGCATCCGTCGTCCGGAGGCTTCCATACTTCCGATGTTTTTGCTCGGGTGTGGTGGCGTCGGTCGTCCGGTGTTGCTCAGCTGTCCGGGAGCTGGGAGGTGTCGGATGTACGGTCGGTGTTGGACATCCGGTCGCTGGAGCATCTTATGGCTGGGACTTGGTCGGCTAGCTGATGCTCCAGGCGTCGGTCGTCCGGTCAGGGTCGGTCGTCCGACGACTGGTGACTTCTGGGCTGCTTTTCTTCTTGTTCCTTGTACTTGGTGTCCTCGTTGTCTTGTCTGCTGGGTGTAGCAGCTCCATGGCCTTCCTCCAAGTACCTGATCATGCATAGGGTCTCCTCCTGAGGTAGTAGCCATGTCTCGTGTGTAGAAAGTGAATGTTCGAAGAGGAGCGAGTTCACCTTATCTTCGATAGCCTTTGCTCGAGCTCTTGTCATTGGTCCAAGTGGTGTCGTGGGAGACGTAGGTAGGTCCATGGGGATGACCTTGGGATGCTCCGCATCACAAACTAAAAAGCAAAGACTCAAATAAAAGGAGGCGCTCCAAGCAAAACACATATCATGTGGTGAATAAAAATATAGCCTCAAGTAAAGTTACCGATGGACGAAGATGAAAGAGGGGATGCCTTCTGGGGCATCCCCAAGCTTAGGCTCTTGGTTGTCCTTGAATATTACCTTGGGGTGCCTTGGGCATCCCCAAGCTTAGGCTCTTTCCACTCCTTATTCCATAGTCCATCAAATCCTTACCCAAAACTTGAAAACTTCACAACACAAAACTCAACAAAAAATCTCAGAAGCTCCGTTAGTATAAGAAAATAAATCACCACTTTTGGTACTATTATGAACTCATTCTTTATTATATTGGTGTAACATCTACTGTATTCCAACTTTTCCATCGTTCATACCCCCCGATACTACCCATAGATCCATCAAAATTAGCAAACAACACATAGAAAATAGAATTTGTCAAAAACAAAACAGTCTGTAGTAATCTATAACTCTCGAATACTTTTGTAACTCCAAAAAATCTGAACGATTAGGACGACCTAAGCAATTTGTTTAATAATGTCCAACAAAAAGAATCAAATCAAAAAGCACGTTTTTGTTAAAAAATGAAAAATATTTTCCTCGGCGCAAAAGTGTATGTTTTTCAGCAAGATCAAATCAACTATCACCGTAAGCTATCCCAAAGGTTTTACTTGGCACAAACACTAATTAAAACACAAAAATCACATCTAACCAGAGGCTAAATGAATTATTTATTGCGAAACAGAACCTAAAAAGAAAAAAGAAAAAAGAAAATTGGGTTGCCTCCCAACAAACGCTACTGTTTAACACCCTTACCTAGGCATAAAACACGAATAGATCTAAGTATAATCGTAATAATGATAAGGCAAATCTCGAAAACTCATGCATACTCCCTTCGTTCGGCAGCAAGTTTTCTTTGTGGTGGGCAAAAGTAATCAAAAGGGCTAAATTTAATAGGATAAGAATCCCCAAGATCAAGTTCCGGAGGAATTGGTTCCTCCTTTGGCCCCTCGTATTGTATGACCAACTCATCATTATAATCCTTCTTTTGGCAAAAAGTCATGAGCTTGTGTCCAAGAGATAAACCCAATCCGTTGTTTTGTATAGAAAAATTATCATTAAGCTCAGAAATCTTAACAACTAAAACATCGGTAGGGACCCTCTTTCTTAAATTTTCATTGTAAGCAACATGATCTAGAGATCGTAAACACATTATGCCCTCTTGAATAAAGAGAATTCCCTCTATGGGAGGACGACCACCATCTACTTTATAATGCATGAAAATTTCACTAGCTTCTTTCATAATAAATCTAAACACATGTGCTAGGAATATAGTGGCGGCGCGCTTAACAGAAGAATGCTCAATATTAGAGAACTCTAAAAAATTCTTTGTATGGATGGATGCATATGAACAAATTGTCTTTCACGTTCAACCACAAGCAAATATATCGCATCCACAAGACTACTAGTTTTATGGAGAATAGATCCTCCTCACGTGGGTAGCGCACCGGCATAAATAAAGAAATCTTGAATAACCCCTTTTCCAATAATATTGTCGCTACCTATATGAAGTGTTTTAGTGTGCAAGATAGTAGATTCTTCATGAGGATTAGCATTAGTAAAAGCATCAAAGTTTCCCCCATCATTACTACTATCCTTTTCAGCGATAACCTCCCAATTTCAGACATGGTGGCAGCAAACAAATCTAGCAAACGAATAAACCAAAAGTGAACGAAGAACATGAATGGAAAAGGGGCGAATAAAAGGCAAATATTTTCGAAAATCATTTTAGAAGTGGAGGAGAGGAAAACGAGAGGCGAATGGCGAATAATGTAATGCAAAAGATGAGAGTTTATGATGGGTACTTCGTATGTCTTGACTTGGCGTAGATCTCCCCGGCAACGGCGCCAGAAATTCTTCCTGCTACTTCTTGAGCTTGCGTTGGTTTTTCCCTTGAAGAGGAAAGGGTGATGTAGCAAAGTAGAGATAAGTATTTCCCTTAGTTTGAGAACCAAGGTATCAATACAGTGGGAGACAACGCACAAATCACTGAATACCTGCACAAACAATCAAACAACTTGCACCCAACGCGATAAAGGGGTTGTCAATCCCTTCAAGGTTACTTATAAAAGTGAGATCTGATAGAGATAGATGAAAGTAAACAAACGGTAAAGTAAATGTTTTTGGTATTTTTGGTTTATAGATCGGAAAGTAAAAAATTTGCAAAATAGTAGATTGGAAACTAATAAGATGGAAAATAGAACTTGTATGATGGAAAATAGATCCAGGGACCATAGGTTTTACTAGAGGCTTCTCTCAAGATAGCCAATAATACGGTGGGTGAACAAATTACTGTCGAGAAATTGATCGAAAAGCGCAAAGTTATGAGGATATCTAAGGCAATGATCATGAATATAGGCATCACGTCCGTGTCAAGTAGACCGAAACGATTCTGCATCTACTATATTACTCCACACATCAACCGCTATCTAGCATGCATCTAGAGTATTAAGTTCATAAAGAACGGAGTAATGTATTAAGTAAGATGACATGATGTAGAGGAATTAACTCAAGCAATATGATGAAGACCCCATCTTTTTTATCCTCGATGACAACAATACAATACGTGCCTTGCTGCCCCTACTATCACTGGGAAAGGACACCGCAAGATTGAACCCAAAGCTAAGCACTTCTCCCATTGCAAGGAAAACCAATCTAGTTGGCCAAACCAAACCGATAGTTTGAAGAGAATTACAAAGATATCAAATCATGCATAAAAGAATTCAGAGGATATTCAAATAATATTCATAGATAAGCTGGTCATAAATCCACAATTCATCGGATCTCGGCAAACACACCGCAAAAAAGTATTACATCCAATAGATCTCTAAGAACATCAAGGAGAACATGGTATTGAGAATAAAAGAGAGAGAAGAAGCCATCTAGCTACTAGCTATGGACACGTAGGTATGTGGTAAACTACTCACGCTTCATCGAAAGGACAATAGAGTTGATGTAGAAGCCCTCCGTGATCAAATCCCCCTCTGGCAGGGTGCCGGAAAAGGTCCCTTGATGGGATCTCATGGGTACAGAAGGTTACGGCGGTGGAGAAGTGTTTTCGTGGATGCCTTTGGTGGTTTGCGGATATATAGGAATATATAGGCGGAAGAATTAGGTCAGGAGGTGCACGAGGGGCCCACAAGGATGGGGGCGTGCCCTACCCCCTGTGCGCGCCCTCCGTCCTTGTGGCCGCTAATGGCTCCTTCGAATTCATCTCCAAGTCTCCTGGTTGTCTTCTCATCCAAGAAAAATTATCATGAAGTTTCATTCCATTTCGACTCCGTTTGGTATTCCTTTTCTGCGAAACTCTAAAACAGGGAAAAACAGGAACTGGCACTGGGCTCTAGGTTAATAGGTTAGTCCCAAAAATAATATAAAATAGCATATTAGTGCATATAAAACATCAAAAACAGATAATATAATAGCATGGAACAATCAAAAATTATAGATACGTTGGAGACGTATCATCGGGCGCGGCTGTAGGGGGCGGGCACCCGGGGCAGCCAAGGCCAGTGCTAAGCAGAGGGGTCAGGCACCCAGAGCCTTCCTGGCCGGGCACCAGGGGTAGCCAGGGCCGGTTCTCAGCCGGCAGCCAGGCACCCGGGGGTAGAGGGTCGGGCACCCGTAGTGTCCAGGAACTCCGATTCCTTGTTCTTCTCGTCCCTCTCTTCCTTCTCTTGCTCTGTAGATGCTGGTGTCTCCATTCTCACCTTCTCACAATCATTTACTTGGTACCTAAGAATGCATAACACTTCCGTTTGAGGTAGGACCGAACTCTCGTGTGAACTCGAATGGAGTTCAAAGAGGAAGGAGTTAACTTCATTTCTATGGCACGTGCGCGAGCTCTTATCATTGGGCCTCTTCGTTCTTGCGGTGGCGACGTATCGTCCCTGGGGATGGTCGAGGGATGCTCCACATCATCCCCCTCCCCCTTGGCAGTGATCCGTCCATGGATCGTGTTCTTCATCACCATGGTATTGGGACAAGTCCTTGACGTTGAAGATGTCGCTTACGTTATACTTGTCACCTGGAATGTAGATCTTATAGGCGTTGTCCTTGTAGCGTGCGAGCACCTTGAAGGGTCCATCGGCTCTCGGAAGTAGCTTGGACTTGCAGTCCTTGGGGAAGCAGTCATTGCGGAGATGTAACCATACGAGGTCGCCCGGTTGGAACACCATTGGTGACTTATTGATGTTGAGCTTGGTGGCAAGGCGGAGTACTTGACGCTCGATCGTGGACCTTGTTTCTTCATGCATCTTCTTGAGATAACTTGATCTTGCACTAACATCCATGTTTGTGCGTTTTTGGAGCGGTAGAGGAAGGATACCCAAAGGCGACAAAGGATTGAAGTCGTAGACAACCTGGAAGGGGGACTTGCCGATAGTAGAGTGTCTTGCTCGGTTGTAGGCGTACTCGGCGATAGGTAAGCACTCCTCCCACTCCTTGATCTTCTTCTTGATCAGCACGTGTAAGAGAGTAGATAGCATCTGGTTGGTGACTTTCGTTTGGCCATCGGTTTGAGGATGATAGGCCGTTGATAACCCACAAGTATAGGGGGTCGCAACAGTTTTCGAGGGTAGAGTATTCAACCCAAATTTATTGATTCGACACAAGAGGAGCCAAAGAATATTCTCAAGTATTAATAGTTGAGTTGTCAATTCAACCGCACATGAAAGACTTAATATCTGCAGCAAAGTATTTAGTAGCAAAGTAATATGGAAGTAACGGTAACGGTGGCAAAAGTAATAGTATTGGTTTTGTAGTGATTGTAACAGTGGCAACGGAAAAGTAACTAAGCAAAGATCAATATATGAAAAGCTCGTAGGCAATGGATCAGTGATGTATAATTATGTCGGATGCAATTCCTCATGCAACAGCTATAACATAGGGTGACACAGAACTAGCTCCAGTTCACCAATGTAATGTAGGCATGTATTCCGAATATAGTCATACGTGCTTATGGAAAAGAACTTGCATGACATCTTTTGTCCTACCCTCCCGTGGCAGCGGGGTCCTATTGGAAACTAAGGGATATTAAGGCCTCCTTTTAATAGAGTACCGGACCAAAGCATTAACACTTAGTGAATACATGAACTCCTCAAACTATGGTCATCATCGGTAAGTATCCCAATTATTGTCACTTTGGGGTTAACGGATCATAACACATAATAGGTGACTATAGACTTGCATGATAGGATCAATAACTCACATATATTCATGAAAACATAACAGGTTCAGATCTGAAATCATGGCACTCGGGCTCAAGTGACAAGCATTAAGCATAGCAAAGTCATAGCAACATCAATCTCAGAACATAATGGATACTAGTAATAAAACCCTAACAAAACTAACTCGATTACATGATAAATCTCATCCAACCCATCACTGTCCAGCAAGCCTACGATGGAATTACTCACGCACGGCGGTCAGCATCATGAAATTGGTGATGGAGGAAGGTTGATGATCATGATGGCGACGGATTCCCCTCTCCGGAGCCCCGAACGGACTCCAGATTAGCCCTCCCGAGAGAGATTAGGGCTTGGCGGTAGCTCCGTATTGTAAAACGTGATGAATCCTTCTCTTTGATTTTTTCTCCTCGAACGTGAATATATAGAGTTGGAGTTGAGGTCGGTGGAGCACCAGGGGGCCCACGAGGCAGGGGGCGCGCCCAGGGGGTAGGCACGCCCCCCCACCCTCATGGACAGGGTGTGGGGCCCTGGCCTTGATTCTTTTGCCAGTATTTTTTTATGTTCCAAAAATATTCTCCGTTGATTTTCAGGTCATTCCGAGAACTTTTATTTCTGCACAAAAATAACACCATGGCAATTCTACTGAAAACAGCGTCAGTCCGGGTTAGTTCCATTCAAATCATGCAAGCTAGAGTCCAAAACAAGGGCAAAAGTGTTTGGAAAAGTAGATACGATGGAGACGTATCAACTCCCCCAAGCTTAAACCTTTGCTTGTCCTCAAGCAATTCAGTTGATAAACTGACAATGATAAAGAAAAACTTTTACAAACTCTGTTTTCTCTTGTTGTTGTAAATATGTAAAGCCAGCATTCAAGTTTTAGCAAAGATTATGAACTAACCATATTCACAATAACATTTAGGTCTCATGTTTACTCATATCAATGACATAATCAACTAGCGAGCAATAATAATAAATCTCGGATGACAACACTTTCTCAAAACAATCATAATATGGTATAACAAGATGGTATCTCGCTAGCCCTTTCTGAGACCGCAAAACATAAACGCAGAGCACCTCTGAAGATCAAGGGCTGACTGGAAATTGTAATTCATGGTAAAAGAGATCCAGTCACAGCCATACTCAATATAAACTAATAGTAATGCATGCAAATGACAGCGGTGCTCTCCAACTGGTGCTTTTTAATAAGAGGATGATGACTCAACATAAAAGTAAATAGATAGGCCCTTCACAGAGGGAAGCAGGGATTTGTAGAGGTGCCAGAGCTCGGTTTTGAAATAGAGATGAATAATATTTTGAGTGGTATACTTTCATTGTCAACATAACAAACGAGAGATCTCGATATCTTCCATGCTACACACATTATAGACGGTTCCCAAGCAGAATGGTAAAGTTTATACTCCCCCACCACCAACAAGCATCAATCCATGGCTTGCCCGAAACAACAGGTGCCTCCAACTAACAACAATCCTGGAGGAGTTTTGTTTGCAATTATTTTGATTGATTTGAGCATGGTACTCCGCATCCTGGTGACTACCCATTTTCTCGTGAGTGAGGAGTAGAGTCCACTCCTCTTGAGATTAACCCACCTAGCATGGAAGATATAGACAGCCCTAGTTGATACATGAGCTATTCGAGCATACAAAACAGAATTTCATTTGAAGGTTTAGAGTTTGGCACATACAAATTTACTTGGAACGACGGGTATGGTGGACTCATATGGAATAACTTTTGGGGTTTATGGAGTTGGATGCACAAGCAGTATTCCCGCTTAGTACAAGTGAAGGCTAGAAAGAGACTGGGAAGCGACTAGCTAGAGAGCGACAACAGTCATGAACATGCATTAAAATTAATCAACACTAAATGCAAGCATGAGTAGGATATAATTCACCATGAACATAAATATCGTGGAGGCTATGTTGATTTTGTTTCAACTACATGCGTGAACATGTGCCAAGTCAAGCCACTCGAATTGTTTAAAGGAGGATATCACCCTATGAAACCACATCACAACCATTTTAATAGCATGTTGGCACACAAGGTAAACCATTATAAACTCCTAGAAAATTAAGCATGGCATGAGAAACTATAATCTCTAATTTTCATTGCAAACATGTTTCATTCATAATAGGCTAAATCAGGAATGATGAACTAATCATATTTACAAAAACAAGATAGGTCGAGTTCATACCAGCTTCTCTCATCTCAATTAGTTCATCATATATCATCATTATTGCCTTTCACTTGCACAACCGAATAGTGTGGGTAATAATAATAATACACATGCATTGGACTAAGCTAGAATCTTCAAGCATTCAATTCAAGGGAGAAAACAAGGCAATATGGGCTCTTTGTTAGATCAATGATAATGCATATGAGAGCCACTCGACATTTTCATTACGGTCTTCACCTCTCGACCCCCAAAGAAAAGGAACAAAACTATTTACACGGGAAAGCTCCCAACAAGCAAAAGAAGAACGAGGAATCTTTTTGGGTTTTCTTTTTAATTATTATTACTACAAGCAATGAAAATAAACTAGCTAAGAGCTACAACTAATTTTCTTGGATTTTCTTAAGGTTTTTCAAACACACAAGAAGAAAGCTGGTGCGGAGCATCCTATGGACATCACCATGTCAAGAGTCCGTTCGGCGAGTGACACATGCGACATCTACTTCACATACACAAAGGTGAATCATCTCCTTTACACATGCTCACTTGACCCCTTCGAGGACGGTATACTACTTGACACTCCACTCGTGTGCATGCATAGGTATTGTCGGAACACTACGGACGACTCGGAGGAGTGCAAGCGCCAAAGAACAACTACAACATCCGCGAGGGAAGACTAGAAGCGACGACGGAAGAAGGCGGAGCTGCTGACGCTACAGCGGCCGGACATCCGGCGCCTGGGCAGCCGCGCACGAGCTGCCCCAACAGACGGCCAACAGCATCAGCGGCCGGACAAGCCCCGGACATCCGGCGCCTCAGCAACGCCCGGACATCCGGCGCCCAACCCCGGAAATCCGGACAGCAGCTATCCAGAGAGCAACAGTCTCGGCCACCGCCAGGCCAGACATCCGGCGAGTGCCCCGGACATCCGGCTCCCCGTAAACGGCTGGACATCCGGGCCCCATCCCGGACATCTGGCGCCTTCCTGCGCGCATGGACATGGCCCGAGGCCTATGTATCCCCTTTCCCACTTACCCCTTCGTGGTTTAGACTATATATACTACTCCCCCTCCTCCTAGTTAGGGTTAGCATTGGTTTAGCTCATATTTAGAGATAGAGCATTGCTCATCCACATCAGATCTACTCCACGAGAGAGACCGCGGCCTCTACAGAGAAGATCCCTTTGGATTCAATACCTCCTTGCGGAGAAGAACCTCAAGACCTCCTCACGGAGAAGACCGGCTACCTTTTGTATCGTCCGTTGTTGATTGTGGATCATGTGAACTCTTATTACTCAAGGATCTAGCATATGTGTGACTATTTCCTGTTGGTTTAGCGGTTCTCTTGTGTTTCCCCTCGTGATTTCCCTCGTTTTCCCCCTCGTGTTCTTCGTGTTCTTCGCGGGGTTCGCTCCTTTCGTGAAAGATCGGGCGATTAGGGTTCTACCCTTCATCATGTTGGTATCATGAGCCATGTTGATCACGATTTCGGAGCCTACCCGTTGTGTTTTCTAGCCTAATTTTGTTGATTTCGTCCTAAATTCGAAAATCCCCACCAAAAATAGCCCCAATTTTTTTTTGTGATTTGTTGGTTTGATGAGGTTTTGTTGGATTTAATCCATGGATTTGCTTGGTTTCGAGTGGATCTAGCATCTCCCCAATTTTCCCCACCTTCCATCCACAAAGTCTCTCCAATTTTGCCTTTGGAATCATCCATTTCCGCCCCCAATTCGAAAATTTCCGCCCCAAACGAGATCTGGATTCGTCATGCCGGACATCTGGGCCAAAGGATGGACATCCGGGCCATCGGGCTGGACATCCGGGTCCCCGGCCAGACATCCGGCTCCTGGAGCACCAAATTTGCTCGGTTCTGGACATCAGGTCCCGGATTTCCGGCCCCGAGCCCGGATGTCCGTCCCCTGACATCTCAGTCATCCCCGTTTCACCGTTTTGTCCATAACTAATTTATCCGGAGTCCGATTTTCGCGTTCTTTAGCTCGTTGAAAAGCTCTTGACATCCCCCTTCCAACAAAAATACTATCATAACCATTTGACTCCATCAAATGTTTGGAACTTTGGCATCGTTTCCTAGGGCTTCCACCACAACCTCCGCATAACCACCACCGACTTCCGCAACCTAACCAATGTTGTTCCCCATCGCATTAGTGGTTGCTTGAGGAGTGATTTGAGTCTCCAAAGGTGTTTAGGCTACTTAGGGACGGTTGCTTCAACCACCACCATAACTTCCGCATAGGCTTGATCACCATACACTTCTACCATCCCAACTTAACCCAAGTTTGTTAGTGTTGTGAGTTGTGTCTCCTAAGGTGTTTAGGCTACTTAGGGACCGTGCTTCCAACTCCGACATTGTGTATAGACAACCTTACCCTCCATTTCCGCATTGCCTACTCGCAAAACCCATCATTGCATTCCCGCAATCTCATTGATCTTCCGCAACCACCACCGCATCCCGATACCACCATTTGACATTTGACATTTGAGATTTTGAGTTCGCGGTTTTTCCGTTTCCTAAGGTGTTTCGGCTACTTAGGGACGAGTCTCCATAATCTTGGTATCTCCATTAAGATCACCGCCACTCATCATCGACACAGATGGTAACCTCCATATCATCTTGGTATCGTGGTACCCCTCAATTGTATATTCCCTTGCCATTGCATTTATAACCCCTAGCCCATTTTGCGTTACTTGCCTATCGAGACTAGCCATTTGAGTATTGCCAGCAACGTTACTTGTGCACATTAGTGATCTACACCATACATTGCATACATACCATATCATATTGGTATCATATCATCCCTTGTGTCACAAGACTGTTCTCATATATACCCAATTGCTATCTTGGTTTGTCCATTTTGCAAAGTGGTCATATAAAAAAAGCTTTTAAGCAAAGAAAAAGAGTGAACAAAGAGCTTGTAAGCAAGTGCCATAGCATCAACCACATTGCATAAAAGATCTTCTTGGATCATACCACCGGAACATCATATACATAGCATACTTGGGATAGAAGTCATTGCATTTTTGTCTCCTATAGGTTGTGCACAAGTGTCATATCCGCCTATTGGGCAATCGTGCTAGCGTCTCTCTAGAGTTGTGCAACAAGAGCATTTTCCGTGGACTCCACATTTAGAGATCATCATTGGTTGCACGACCCCATTTATCTATCTGTGTGTGTGTGTGTGTGTGTGTTTCCATGTGCGATTCATTGCTATTGCTCTACTTGTTACACTTGCGAATTTGTGAATCTCTTTCAACATTATTGACTCTTGCTAACATTTTACATCAAATTTTTGTGCCACTATCCTCACCGAGCTTCACCATAAGCCTTATTTGTGTAGGTGTAAGAAACCGACAAGAATTGGTACCAATTGTGCTATTTCCTTGTCCATGTTGGAATGATCATTGATCCACTTTCAACTTCGGTCAAGGTACATTTGGTATTCGTTCTTCTCTTTCTATCACTCACATTTTTCTCTTGGAGTGATGGATAGGCAAGGCATTTCATCTTCGATCTACAACAACAATGACGAGTTCGATGCCATGAACAACTCCAACGACGCCAAGATGCAAACTTAAATGGAGGAGATCAAAGCCCTCATCAAGTCCTACAAGCGGTCTTCCTCATCTTCGAGAAGACGCTCAAGAGCACATGCCTCCGAGCTACCATCTCCGGAAAAATCACATCGGCGTCGACACCATCACCAACAAGGATGTGAAGGTCAAGAGCTCAACACCAACAACCGCTCAACGACTTCACCATCTCCATTGGTATCTTCGCCAAGCGACTTCAAGGCATCTTCGCCTTCGGATATATGGCATCTTCGCCAACAAGCACCTCAAGACTACGCTCAAGAGAAGCTCCCCAAGCTCAAGTCTGCGACTTCCACGAGCTAGTACGACCTCGACACCGACCATGAGATTCCTTTCTATGGGACTCTATAACCCGAGGAGTATCTCGAGTGGGAGCGTTTGATGGACGACTACCTCAAGATACATCAAGTTCCTCCCTAAGATCAAGTGAAGTGCGCCACAAGGAACTTCCACGACTACGCGTCAACATGGTGGCTTCACGCACCTTTGGAGGCCTACGACATGAGTTGGTGCAAGACGAAGAGAGCTTTGCGGTGAGAGTTCGTTCCTCCAACCTACACGGAACAACTTCAATGCCAATTGGAGAACACCATCCAAGGATCCAAGTCCATCGACGTGTACTTTAAGGAGATGAAGATTGCCTTGCGACGAGTCGGCGTGGACGACCCCATTTCGATGAAGTTTCACTTCATGATGGGATTGCACAACGACATCTCCAAGACGATCTTCCTCGCGAACTACAAGTCCCTCGACGACAACTACATTGGTGCTCTCAAGGCGGAACAAGAACTCATGAAGGCCAAAGCTTCTCCACCCCAAGCTCACTTCACGATGACCAAGCTCCATGAGAACGAGCATGAGGCTAGTACCACCACGATGTCCAAGCCCGACGAGCTCCAAGACAATGCTCCCAAGTTCGACTACACCGTCATCCCTCTTTGTGGCATTGATGATGCCGAGTCTACTTCGACTCTTTTTCAAGATGGCGCGGTGATGACTACGACTACGGAGACCATCAAGGACCAAGCTTTGGAGGCGAGCGACATTGTGATGAGCAAGGATGATTTTTCCATCTTAGGAGGCGAGAGTGATGATGTGCCATCTTCGGCCTTCATTCACGGTGACAACAACGAGATGGTTGAGCATGGGATTTTCCCTTCGACCACGGCAACGTATGATGACTTGAGTGACTTGTGCCGCCATATTGAGAGTGAGAGTGACTTCACCACTAGCCCCATATATGTGTTGCCACAATTCACATGTGAGGAGAGCCACAAGACCCACCACTTGAGTGAGATGAGTGACTCCACCATATGTGAGTTTGAGTGCACCTATTTTGAGAGAGTGAGTGAACCACCACATAGAGAGAGTGTGATAGTTGATAGGTCATGTGAGGCCACTTTCAACACTAACGACTTGACCTCTACCTCTATTGTGTCTTCTCATTTGGTGCTAGGTCCCTTATATGATGACGCACCGATTCTCGACGACTTCGTCCTACCTTTGGACAATACGATGGCCATGGTGGAATGTGATGCGCCCCCCACATGGTTCCATCAATATGAAGATGACCACCATTTGGTATTTCCCACCTCACCTACACCACATGAGTGGAATGACAAAGGTAACATAGGTGAAGGTGATGCTCTAGTCCCACTAGTGGACATTCTTGACGTTGATTGCTTGCATGATGTTGATCAACCTATTTCCATGCTTCATGCTAGTGTGACTTCCCCATGCGATGATTTACCCATTTATGATGAGTATGATGATTGCCATGTGGAGTCTATTAGTTGTGATGCCATGTTACATAGGATTTCTTGTGCTAATTCTCTTGGTCACATCATGTTTGCCAATCTGCTTGACTTGTCATATGCTATGCATGAGATCGACCACATGTCATATTTGCAATCTTTTCATAGTGACTATGCATATGCCATTAAAATGAACCCAATTTGCCCATATGGCATAGATGACAAGCCCACGGTTATTGGCATTTGTTTCTCTTGTGATGATATTGATATACTCCCTTTGCATCATTTATCTCATATGCCATGCCATGACCACCTAGCTTCGGATATGCATTGTTTTGGATGTTGTCCATTTTCTCCATATGATGTTTCCAATATTTCTCATGAGGAGACCCCCATAGTTTCCTCATACATTTTAGGAGATTTTGATTCATCCCATTCATTGCATGATCCCAATACTTGTGTGCACCATATGCTTCCCATGAATAAACATGCTATTGATGTGACATATACTTGCATTCGCAATTTGTGTCCCCATCGTGTTATACATAACAACTATTCTTTCATGATGGATGACATGTTCGTATACCATGTATCAAATTTCTTTAAGCGATGCTTATCTTGTGCTAACTCTCACGTGCACATACACATCATGATGGATGATGTGTACGTTTACCACACACACAATTTCTTTCGTTTGTGTCTCTTTTTTGTAGGTACCCACGAATTATTGTCAACCTCACAATCCCACGAGTTGACAAAACGAGCTCTAGAGAGCAATGATGACTTCGGATCCCATGGAGTGTCTTTCCCACCGCTCTCTTCGCGCGTTTCTTCTACATGACCCTCACTTGGCTATCGGTTATTGTCCATTACATATTATATGCCCATCTTGCCATGTTCACTTTGCATGATATGCTCATTCCTATGCCTTTGCCATGCATTTGTGACCCATGCTTTTCATTACACATGATGATTGATTCTACTACTTGTATGTGTATTTGCAAGCTTGGTGGAGATATCACTTGTTATTGTCATATTTGCTTTGTACCCCATGCCTATGATGATACTATGATCTTGCTTTGTGTTCGTGCTTGCGATATGTCATGTGCATTGTCTATGCCTATTATTTTCTCACATGACATGATTGCAATGATTTCCTCTAGTATGTTGCATCTTCGCACTACTAGCTTGCACAACTTGATTACTATGATTGCTTATGTTGCATCACCGATGATTCGTACTTGCTCATTTAATGCGGTTTATGACAACCATCTACATGCTTATCACATGATTGTTATTGCTTACCGTCATATATCTCCATATGTTGCATCTCTCGTGCTAGATGATTTGCCATGTATTGAGTGCAATTATGCCTTTAGTCTTGATAATGAGTTTGCCCCCATAGCATTCTCGCATATATTTGGAGATTTTGACATTTCTCTTGTGAAGCATGCTTGTCTTGCCTCTTTGCACCATATACCTAGTGCCATGAATATTGCCGTTGTTGCATCATATTATTCATGCACTTGTGCTTCTAATGGTTATGTGCAAGAGAAGAGAACCATCATGAAGGATGATGTGTTTATCTACCATGTGCATATGTTCTTTCTTTTGTTGTGTGCATGTGTAGGATACTTGGACTTCGTGTCAACTTCCACTTCACATGAGTTGACCATCCAAACTCTTGAAAGCGAACCACCTTCTACCACAACGATTCTACATCGCACTTGCTTGTACTTCGGCGTTGTGAAGGATGCACAAGGACATGCCTACAAGGTGACATCTTTCTTGAGCGTGGATATGACGGATCATACTACTTGTGTTGCTTGCACCATGAGACTTATTGTTCATCTTGGGACACTTGATTGCACACATGTTAGAGATCTTGCTTCGACTTGTCATTTCCACCATTACATGCATCATGATATATATGCCTTGTGTGTTGCATCCAATTCTTGGATTACTTGCTCCTATCATATGTTTGGTTGCAACAATGTCATCACTTCACATATGCCATGTCACATTGATTGCTACATGCTTGCCTTGATTGCCTCACACGTGATGAACAATTGCTCTTTCCATTGTGTTGAGTGCCAAACAATATTCACTACACCGCATGCACATTATGCTTGGATTGTCGTGCACTTGACCCATGTGTTTGGACACTTCATTTTATTTGGTGTTTTGAATGCTTCTTATGCCTACCATAGACCTTTCATTGAGCGCTTTGCCCATGCTTGCTATGACTTTGAGGTAGATGCTTATTCTCTTGTTACACATATTTGCATCACTACCTCACATTTACATGCTTGTCCCCATGTTATCTTTTATTGTGCTTGATTGATATGCTTACATGCCATGTCACAATCCTTTGTCACACCATATGCTTTGCATGATGACGACACTTGTTTAGTGACTCACCTCTTGAATGCTTGGTTTTGCACTAACGCTAACCACATTTGTGTTTCCAAGTGTTTGTTGTCCTTACTCCTTTTGAAGGAATCACAAGACGGTGCGACATTGGAGAGTGCCCATTTCAAGCTTCAAGATGACAACTACTTGGTGAACGTCCACTTCTACATGGCGAAGCCATCTCTTTCCCATGGTGATTTGGTTTTCGATCCGAGGTTGGATCTTTCCCAAGGGAGGGGAGATGATGCGGAGCATACTATGGACATCACCATGTCAAGAGTCTGTTCGGCGAGTGACACGTGCGACATCTACTTCACATACACAAAGGTGAATCATCTCCTTTACACGTGCTCACTTGACCACTTCGAGGATGGTATACTACTTGACACTCCACTCGTGTGCATGCATAGGTATTGTCGGAACACTACGGACGACGAGGAGGAGTGCAAGTGCCAAGGAACAACTACACCATCCGTGAGGGAAGCCTGGAAGGCGGAGCTGCTGACGCTACAGCGGCCGGACCGGGCCAGAGGCCGGACATCCGGCGCCTGGGCAGCCGCGCAGAAGCTGCCCCAACAGATGGCCAACAGCATCAGCAGCCACACACCGGCGCCTCAGCAACGCCCGGACATCCGGCGCCCAACCCCGGAAATCCGGACAGCAGCTATCCAGAGAGCAATAGTCTCGGCCACCGCCAAGCCAGACATCTGGCGAGTGCCCCGGACATCCGGCGCCCCACGAATGGCAGGACATCTGGGCCCCAGCCCGGACATTCGGCGCCTGTCTGCGCGCATGGACATGGCCCGAGGCCCATGTATCCCCTTTCCTACTTACCCCTTCGTGGACAGGGTGTGGGCCCCCTAGCCTTGATTCTTTCGCCAGTATTCTTTATATGTTCCAAAAATATTCTCCGTTGATTTTTCAGGTCATTCCGAGAACTTTTATTTCTACACAAAAATAACACCATGGCAATTCTGCTGAAAACAGCGTCAGTACGGGTTTGTTCCATTCAAATCATGCAAGCTAGAGTCCAAAACAAGGGCAAAAGTGTTTGGAAAAGTAGATACGATGGAGAGGTATCAGCCGTCGGGAATAATAGCTTGATGCCGAGCTTGGCGCATATTGTCTTCCAAAAGTAGCTTAGGAACTTGACGTCGCAGTCCGATACAATTGTCTTTGGCACTCCATTTAACCTCAAGATTTCCCTACAAAAAAGATTTGCAACATGTTAAGCATCGTCTATCTTATTGGATGGGATGAAATGTGCCATTTTAGAGAATCGTTCCATAACAACAAATACGGAATCCTTGCCATTTTGAGTCCTAGGTAATCCAAGCACAAAATTCGTAATAATATCTTCCCATGGTTTATGTGGAATAGGAAGTGGCATATGTAAACCATGAGATTGAGATTGTGACTTATCTTTGCGGCATGTAGAGCACCGGTTGGTGAAGCGTGATACATCGCGGAACATCTTGGGCCAAAAGTAGCTCTTGGAGAGTGTGGCAAAGGTCTTGTCTCGTCCAAAATGTCCCATAAGTCCTCAATGAGCCTCTTGCAAAAGTAACAAATGAAGAGAAGACTCGGGGATACATAGTTTGTTAGATCTCACTAGATAACCATTTTTGATATAATATCTCTCCCAAGATGTATGTGTCACACACTTAGCATAAGGAATAGCATTGTGCACATACAAGTCTTTGATATGTTCGAATCCTACAACATTCAATTCAAGTTGAGTAACTAACATGCATTTGCGGGAAAGAGCGACTGCCACAACATTTTCTTTGCCCTTGATGTACTTGATCACATAAGGGAAAGATTCAATAAATTCACTCGATTTAGCATGCCATTAATTCAACTTGGTTTGACCTTTAAGGTACTTAAGTGTCTCGTGATCGGTATGTATGACAAATTCATGTGGGCAAAGATAATGCTCCCAAACATGCAACACACACACTAAAGCATACAATTCTTTGTCATAGATGGGATAGTTAAGTTGAGCACCGAAAAGTTTTTCACTAAAATATGCAATGGGTCACTTTTCTTGCATAAAAACTCCACCAATTCCAGTACCACTAGCATCGCAATGAACCTCAAAGTTTTGTCGAAATTAGGCAAACCAAGAATCGGGGCATGTGTAAGCAAAGATTTGAGCTCATCAAATGCGGTCGATTTTAAGGGTCCCCAAACAAAGGGTGCATTTTTCTTAATCAAGGCAAGCAATAGTGCGGCAATAGTGCTAAAGTCTTCCACAAAGCGACGATAAAAAACCGCAAGACCAAGGAAACTACGCACTTGTTGCAAGTTAGTGGGTTGTGGCCAAGTTTTAATTGCTTCAGTTTTAAACTCATCAACATAAACACCCTTTGAAGAAACAACGAAAACCAAGAAAACAAGCTTGTCAACACCAAAAGTGCATTTTCCATATTGGCATAAAGATGTTCTTTTCGAAGAGTTTGCAAAAGTATGTCATCAAAGTAGACCACAACAAACACTCCAATGTATGTGTCGGGGAAACTGATCCACGAACACCTATGGGGCCGGCGGACCGGGCCCCTTTCGGTTCGGCGGGGGGCGGAGGTCGCACGAAGAGCAGATCGAGGCGAAGCACACGAGCACTTTACCCAGCTTCGGAGCTCTCCGGAGAGATAACACTCCTACTGCTGCTTGTTTGATTATCTTGTGTTCTTGCTCCAGAGAGAGAGCGTAGTGTTTTTCTGGGTTCCGAACCAGTCGAACCTCGCGAAACTGTCCAACCCCCTCTACGTTGCGCATGGGCCTCCTTTTATACGCTAAAGGGGTCACCGACAGGTGGCAACGCAGAGAAGGGTACAAATGTAAAAAGTGAGGTGGTTGGTACAGTTACTTGTACAGTGCACCCTACCTAACCCTGACGGCAGGGGACAAGGGCATTCAATGCCCGTCTAAGTCGCCCAAACAGTGCAGAAAAGGACCGTTAGGGGCGCCACCGTTCGCCACGATGGCAATCTTGTCAGCTTCGCATGCCACTGCGCACCGCTGGCTGCACAGCCTCCCGCCACGCGCACCTGGAGAGGCCCCCAGAGCGACACGTTGGTGGATGCGCTGGAGCGTGGGCACAGAGTGGCCGCCTGCCGCGGCAAGCGCCTTGCCACTGTTGTTATCTTGTCGGGTCCGGAAGCTTGTCGCTCACCGGGCCTCGAGGTACCTTGGTTGGTCTTCCCGGCAAGCTCCTCTTGCCGGGGCCTTGTTGCCTTGCCGGAGCGCGTGGCACGTCGCGGCAAGTTCCTTGGAGTGCCTTGGTTGGCCTTCCCGGCAAGCTCCTCTTGCCGGGGCCTTGTCTCCTGAGCTTAAACACTTTGTTCTTGAATGGCTCCAAGGGAACCACGGAGGATCTTGGCGTTCGCCCGGCAAGCCTTGCCGCGGGGTGCTGCAACTGCCCGTGCACAAGTTCGGGGTACTAGGGTACCCCTATTCTAGTACACCGACAGGAGCCCCCGGGCCTGGGCCAGACACGGTGTCGAGCGCTGTTGGGCCAGGCCCAAGACAGGGCACGGGCACACGCGGACTGGGCCACGCCGAATCTCGCTCCATATCCACCGCGCTCTCCCCTAACGGCACGCGTTGAATGCAGCGTCGTGGGAGAGATCGTGGGTGGTTCTTTATTCGGAAGGGCGAAATGTCCGCCCCGTCCCTCTTTATAAGCAGAGGAAACAGGGGCAGTTCGTTCCCCCTCGCTGGTTGCTACTACTCCATCTTCACGAACCTCCGCCGCTCCCCCCTTTCTTCTCGAAGCCGAGAGAGCAGCGCTCCGCCCCCCATTGCCACCAGCATCACCAACGCCGTCGACCTCCCCCACCACCTCCGCCATGTCTACGAAAGCCGACAAGGGAAAGGGCGTGAAGTCCGCCGAGGCGCAGCGGCTCGCGGCGTTGTGGAAGGAGCGGGCGATCTTCTCCCCCCAGCTCGGCGTGAAGGAGCTGAGGGAGTACTTCTACCTCTTTTGGGCGACGGAGACGCGGGCGCATCCGCGCACGAGGGTACTCCCGGCCGCTGCTTCGGAGCTGGCTCCAAACGGGTACCCATTCTTCATGCTGTTCTTCTATTGCGGGTTCTGCCCGCCCTTCTCGGAGTTCTTCTGCGATATCATGAACACCTACGGCTTCCGCCTCCTTGATTTCACCCCCAACGTCGTTCTGACCATGGCAGTTTTCGCACATTTGTGCGAAAACATTGTCGGAGTCCACCCCAATGTTGCCCTTTTCCGCCACTTCTTCATACCTCAGGTAGAGAGAGGAGAGCCGCTTGCCGGATGGATCGCCTGGATCTCGAGAGTCGGCAAGAAGGGGGCGTACTTGGAGGGTGAGCTTCGCAGCAAGTGGGGGGAGTGGAGAGCGGAGTGGTGCTGGATCGTCGAGGAGAATCCGCAGCCCTTCACCGCCGTGCGCCAAGCTCCAATAGTGCGTGGTAATGACTGGAGCAACGTGGCCCCGGAAGATGAGAGGCTGAAGATCGCCATCACTAGGATCCTTCGCCTCAGGCTTGCCGGGCTCACTGTAGGCGCTGTAGGCGCAGATTTCCTCCGCCGCTGCATCGCCCCCCTGCAGGAGAGGGGGAGGCCCGCCTGGGAGTTCAAGAACTCGATGGACATCATGAGGCTGTAGCCGGGCCTCAACTACAACTTCACCGTCTTGGAGCTGGATGCAATGCTCCTGGAGTTGTTCAAACGCGATCCCCAGCACCCATTCACGCTGCCGAGCGGCGTCGTTCCATTGTGCAATAATTCTTTGCTTGACCGGATCCGCGCCATGATGCCGTTGTGCGATTCACACGGAATCGTTCCAACTTGGCAAGAGCCTGCGGATGACGTCGTGCAAGCGTTCTTCGACAACTTGGAAGAAGTGTCGGTCCATGCTGACGAGCAGAAGAGCCTCACCCGTGACACCACCTACGAGGAGCTGCAGCGCATCGCCACTAGGGCGGAAGAGGTTGCGGCCGCAGCTGCCGCGGGCGCGTTTGGGTTTACTATGGAGGAGGTGGAGGCGGCAAAGGCGGCAAACCTCGCCGAGCGCGTGGAGTTCATTGGCGAGGAAGAGCCTGCCGGTTCTGAAGCTGAGCCGAGCGAGGCCGGCGAGGAAGAGCCTGAGCCTTCAGAAAGCTTGCCGCAGGCGGAGCCCCCGGCCCCGCCAAGAAGGCGTCTTCACAGGGGCGCGGACGTAGCGGGGCGGCAGCCGGGTCAACAGTAGCCGAGCCGTGCGACACGCTCTACCGCGGCAAGCAATGTTGTCGCGGGAGCGCCTCACGCAGCAGCGGCAACTGGAGCGGGATCTTCCCGGGCCACCGCCACCGCCCCCGCCAAGCGGGCAAGGGATCCTACTCCTCCGCCTCGCCGCACCGGAGGGGAGCCAGACTTCGATCTTTCCGCGCTCAGCTCCGACAAGGAGGAAGAAGAGTAAGTTTCTTTGGTGCTCTTGTAGTTCTTCAATCTTGCTGTTTTTATCTTGTATCTGGCTTGCTTCAATTTGGACTCCTTTCTTTTCAGGACGCTGGCCCAGAGAGCGACGAAGAGGGCCAAGGCCGCGGTGATTGTCATCGAAGATGACCCCACCGTGTCAGCAGGGGGTGGGTCCGAGACCACCTTGACGGACCCGGCAACCACTCCTCAAAGCAGCCCCCAGTGCAGCCCCCAGCGTAAGTTCATAGTTAGCTTTCCGCTGTCAGGCGCGCATGAGTGCTTTTTCCTTTGTTGATATCTTGCTTGTTGATTTGTGTAGGAGCAGAACAGCCATATCAGGAGCGCCCGGAAGCTGGTCCCGAAGTGCCATCTGCTTCGACTATGCCGCCAAGGGAGGGGTTCCCGGTAAGGGAGCGCTTTCCGGCAAGGGAGAACTCTCCGGCAAGGGGCAGCACCATCGATCCTGCGGCGGCCGAGACCGCCACTGCAGATCTTGGCACAGGTAATTCACTTGTCCAAAAACTTTCCCTTGGGTTCTTCTTCTGATTTTCTTCTCTTGGATTTTTGATTGATTTTTCTCCCTTCTTCGTTCTTCAGACCCATCTGCTGCTGAGCCAATGGAGACAGAGGGCGCCGGCGAGGAAGGGGCCGGTGCTCATGAGACTGCCGGCGAGGAGGCCGCCAAGGCTGCCACCGCAGAAGCCGGCGAGGGGTCGGGCGATCGCACTGACGACCCTGAGGCCGCAGGAGCGCCAGGCGCTGCGCCGACCGCCGATCCCTCTGCCGCTGCTGCGGAGCCCGGCGCCTACTTGAAGGCCGGCGACGATATCTTCATCAAGCTACCCTGGGCGTCGAGCTCCAGGGCGCCGGTCGAGGGGGAAACTTTCGATGAGGAGGTGCTTGCCTCCGCTGGACTGTCGTTGGTCGACGCGCCCGGCGGCGGCAGTGGCAAGCCTGAGGAGGAGCAGCTGCTGCGAAAGCTGCTGTCACTCTACCGCGCACGGCAAGCCAAGCTGGCTTCCCGGGAAGCGCTTGTCGCGAAGGTGGGAGTTGATATGGAGAAGCGCGCGGAGGAGCTCTGGGGCCACAATCAAGAAGCTCTCTGGTCCCTGGCACAGGAGCGGGAGCGACTCGACGAGGAGCGCACGGCCTTCCTTCTCGAGAAGGCCGAAGCTGAGGAGGAACAAAGGCTGGCCGCCGAGAAGCAGTCCGCGCGAGAAGGCGAATTGGTGCAGCGGAAGGCCAACCTCGACAGCTACGAGGAGGAGCTCGCCGAGCGCGAGCAAGCACTTGGCGGGGCGCTCAAGGAAGCAAAGGACGCTGCCGCAATCGCAGAGGCCGCCAAGAAAGAGCTGGAGGAGAAGGTGGCGCAGCTGGAGGCCAACATTGGGAAGAGCGGCGAGGAGCTTGCCGCGCTCAAGCGTGAGCGTGAGAAGGATGCTGCCGCCCATGGTGAGCTGCAAGGTCTTCTCGCTGAGAGGGGCAAGGAGCTCAGCGCCGCCAAGGATTCCAATGCAGACCTGGAGTTGAAGCTGGCCACGCTGACGCAGACGCTGGAGGCCGCCAAGGAGCGGGAGAAGACCTTGTCGGAGAAGGTCAAGGCTGACACGGCACTGCTGGAGAGCATCGCAGTTACCCAGAACTCATTCAGAGATACTGTGGAGCACTGGACCGAGGGTCTGGTGAATATTGCCGCAGTCATTGACGAGGAGCTGGCGCAGCTGGGGATGGAGGACTTTGGGTATCCCTCCGACGAGAATCTCCAACCCAGCGCCAAGCTCAGCCTGTTCTTCAAGGGCGTGGCGACGACACTCCAGCGGCTCCGGGAGAGGATCCCAAAGCAGCTGGCCGACGAGTCACGCAAAATCTGCGCCGGGGTTCTCCAGAAGGTGCTGATGAAGGTGGCCTTCCGCAATCCAGGCCTCAGCTTCACCAACGTCCTCAAGTCCTTGCCGCCAGACGCCGATCGGGACGCACTCAAGGCCCTTGTCGCACCCATTGTGGACAAGGTGAGCGAGATCAAGAGGGTTGAGGGCGACCGCGTAGACTAGGCCGCCCATTTCTTCTTTTCCCTTGTCGCTGCTAATCATGTTATGAAAACAGTCTGTTAGAGCTGCGACAAGTTATCTTGTAATATAACTTTATTTCTATTATCAATTGCTGTGTTATTTCCTCTACAAGATTCCTTCCTTTGTATGTTTTTACCCTACGCTTCTAGGGAACTTGTCGGCGCAGGCACCCGAGCCGCGAGCGCTGAGTGCGGAACTTCAGCAGCCTGCTGGCGGCACTGCTTCCGACAAGAAACCTTGTCGCGACTAGATGCAGCACACTTAAGTTGTTGAGCGGACTCGAAACAAAGTAAGGGCGCAACTAGCCACGAGTTGGTTCCTCCGCGCACAGGTTTTCCATACAAAGCAGGGTCGTTCGGGGAAGATAACTCAAAAATTTAAAAACTGATTGCTCAAACTTTGGCAACTTAGCTTTTCTGTCGTTTGCTTCCCGGCAAGGAAAAACCTTGCTTGAACGACGCCTGGTCCATACCACAATCTTCTCCTTCCCCCCCGGCAAACTTGTGTGCGAGGGAACCTTCTTTTCCTTTGTTGAAAAGAAGAAAGAAGAGAAAATAATAATATGGAGCTCTTCGGCTCGTTATTGCTTACCGGATGTAGGTGTTGCACAAAGTGTCAGATAACACATGCAAAAAAGAAACTAATGCATGAAATGGACAAGTTGTGTGGAGCACATGGGGTTTTACTTATGCACGGGATCTGCGCCCGGCTTTGTACAAAGGATTACATGCAACAGTGGCAAGACTTGTACAAAAGGTGGTTGCCGGAACGGGTTTCGACAACTGCGCCCTATGGGAAAAACTTACGAAGATGTCCTATGTTCCAGGAGTTGCTCACCGGAATGCCATCTTCGGTCTCAAGGCGGACAGCGCCGGGTCTTGTGACTCGTTTCACCCGATAAGGGCCTTCCCACTTCGACGTCAACTTGTTGGAATTCTTGGCGGACTGAATGCGCTGAAGAACAAGGTCGCCTTCCTCGAAGCTTCTGGCCTTAACTTTGCGGCTATGGTAGCGGCGCAAAGCTTGCTGGTATCGAGCAGCTCGTACAGCAGCCTGAAGACGATCTTCCTCAAGGAGCAGCGCGTCATCTTGTCGCAGCTGTTCTTGCTCAAGCTCATCATAAGCGAGCACTCGAGGCGATCCGTATACGAGTTCCGTGGGGAGAACTGCCTCTGCTCCATAGACTAGAGCGAAAGGCATCTGGCCAGTGGCTCGATTTGGCGTCGTTCTGATCGACCAAAGAACCACCGGCAGCTCCTCGATCCAGTTTCTTCCGCACTTGCGCGGCCTGTCGAAAGTTTTGGTCTTGAGCCGCGCAACACTTCAGCATTTGCCCTCTCTGCTTGACCGTTGCTTCTCGGATGAGCAACAGAAGCGAAGCAGACCTTGGCGCCAAGGTCTTGGACGTACTGCATGAAGGTGCGGCTCGTGAATTGCGTGCCGTTGTCGGTGATGATCCTGTTAGGGGTCCCAAAACGGCAAACAATTGACCTGAAGAACTTAACTACTGACTGTGCTGTCACCTTCCTCACTGGCTGCACTTCCGGCCACTTTGTGAACTTGTCGATTGCGACGTACAAGTACTCAAAGCCCCCGACAGCTCGGGGGAAAGGGCCGAGGATATCGAGCCCCCAGACCAAAAATGGCCAGGATAAAGGGATCGTCTGGAGAGCTTGAGCTGGCTGGTGTATCTGTTTGGAGTGGAACTGGCACGCTTCACACTTGGTTACTTGTGCAGTTGCATCCTGGAGGGCTGTCGGCCAAAAGAAACCTTGCCAGAAAGCTTTGCCGGCAAGTGCTCTTGCGCCAATGTGGTGGCCACATATGCCTCCATGTATCTCTGCCAACAGCTTTTGTCCATCTTCCCGGCAAATACACTTCAATTTCACACCGTTGAGTCTTCTTCTGTACAGTATGCTATCGACAAACTGGTACATACTTGACTGTCGGGCTACTTTTTCCGCTTCTTTTTGCTCTTCGAGAAGTTCTCCTGTCTGAAGGAAATGGACAATCTGTTGTGCCCATGCTGGAGCTTGTGGCTCGACAACAAGGACTAAATGCACATCTGCTGCTGCGGGAACATCCGCTTCTACAGCAAGGACTTGCGGCCCTGCCGGAGCTTGATGTTCCCCGGCAAGCTTGCCGGAGCAAAACTTGTCGGGGGCGTCTGCTTCAACGGAACAAACCATAAGGCTTGCCGGAGCAGACTGCCCCTCAGCATCCTTGGTGTTGATCTTGGGGACTTTCTTGGCGGCGGCTTCGGGGAGCTCTGCCGGAAAGTAGTCACCAGAAACCAACTTCCTCTTCTTGCTTTGTCCAGTTGATGGTGTTACGGATGGTTGAGTCAACTTGAGCACAAAGATCCCTGGTTCCACAGGTAACTTTAGTGCGGCGCACTTTGACAGGCCATCAGCAATGTCATTCTGAGCTCTTGGGATATGCTCCATCTGTAGGCCGTCAAAGTGCTCTTCTAGCTTCCTCACTTCATCAACATATGCTTCCATCAATGGACTCTGGTAGTTCTTGTTCACTTGGCGGACGACAAGCTGTGAGTCACCCCTGACAATGAGCTTCTTGATCCCAAGGTCTACTGCGATTCTGAGACCGGCAAGCAATCCTTCATACTCTGCAGTATTGTTGGTTGCTTGCTCCTTGGGAAAGTGCATCTGGTTCCCCTGGCGCGTGCATGTCAACAGAGGGCCCAGCGTGCTTGTCGGATTGACGTCGCGCTTCTCTTCGGCGCTCGATGCGAGTTCGAGCGTCTTCTTGTTGTCGATCATGAAGAACTTGGCGCTGATCGCGACGAGCTCGTGGATCAGACGATGTGGTGGAGTCGCTGTCAAGGTGGATCCGGCGAGTCGGCGATCTTGGCCTTCGGGGTGGTGATTGCATGGTAGTCGCACCTCCACCCGTTTCGTCGCCACCGGCTCGCGCCCGGCAACCCTGCCGCGGCGGCAACGCGCTCGGCCACCGTGGAGTGTCGCTGTTGGCGTAGCCGATGAGACTCTGAATGGTGGCCCTCCATTCGTCGATCTTGTCCGGCGTCAGAGGATAATCTAGGAGCAGTTGAGCTCGCGCCAAAGCTTCTGCTGGAGTGGTGGGTGGCAGTGGCGGACGACGCGAGGAGCGGGACGTGCTCGGACTTCTAAATATGTTAGAAGGAGCAGTATCCTGTCCAGGCGACCGTGCCCCGCTCATGCCAGCACGCTGGCGTGCATGCTGGTCTTGAGCGCCCCGAGATCCACCATCTTGGTCTTGGCCTATCATGCATATGGCACTGCGAGTGTCATGACGCTGTTGGTCTTGCGCCTCCGGAGAGTGGCGCGGAACATGTACAGTCGCCGAGGTTTGTGCAGCCTTGTCCTTGGACCTGGCAGCATCATAAGCTTCCTTGTCGACGTCCATTCTTCCGCCGGCGTCCATTCCACACCCGTTTGCTCCAACGGTGGCGGAAGTGACGTGGACGGAGCGGCTGCCGCCGAAGTCTTCTTCTTCGGTGGCATGTTGATGAAGGGAATGAAGATCTAGCTCGTGTGAACGCCGGATCAAGTTCACACAATCTCGACACCCCCTACCTGGCGCGCCAAAGATGTCGGGGAAACTGATCCACGAACACCTATGGGGCCGGCGGACCGGGCCCCTTTCGGTTCGGCGGGGGGCGGAGGTTGCATGAAGAGCAGATCGAGGCGAAGCACACGAGCAGTTTACCCAGCTTCGGAGCTCTCCGGAGAGATAACACTCCTACTGCTGCTTGTTTGATTATCTTGTGTTCTTGCTCCAGAGAGAGAGCGTAGTGTTCTTCTGGGTTCCGAACCAGTCGAACCTCGTGAAACTGTCCAACCCCCTCTACGTTGCGCATGGGCCTCCTTTTATACGCTAAAGGGGTCACCGACAGGTGGCAACGCAGAGAAGGGTACAAATGTAAAAAGTGAGGTGGTTGGTACAGTTACTTGTACAGTGCACCCTACCTAACCCTGACGGCAGGGGACAAGGGCATTCAATGCCCATCTGAGTCGCCCAAACAGTGCAGAAAAGGACCGTTAGGGGCGCCACCGTTCGCCACGATGGCGATCTTGTCAGCTTCGCATGCCACTGCGCACCGCTGGCTGCACAGCCTCCCGCCACGCGCGCCTGGAGAGGCCCCCAGAGCGACACGTTGGTGGATGTGCTGGAGCGTGGGCACAGAGTGGCCGCCTGCCGCGGCAAGCGCCTTGCCGCTGCTGTTATCTTGTCGGGTCCGGAAGCTTGTCGCTCACCGGGCCTCGAGGTACCTTGGTTGGTCTTCCCGGCAAGCTCCTCTTGCCGGGGCCTTGTTGCCTTGCCGGAGCGCGTGGCGCGTCGCGGCAAGTTCCTTGGAGTGCCTTGGTTGGCCTTCCCGGCAAGCTCCTCTTGCCGGGGCCTTGTCTCCTGAGCTTAAATACTTTGTTCTTGAATGGCTCCAAGGGAACCACGAAGGATCTTGGCGTTCGCCCGGCAAGCCTTGCCGCGGGGTGCTGCAACTGCCCGTGCACAAGTTCGGGGTACTAGGGTACCCCTATTCTAGTACACCGACAGTATGGGTGAAGCACAAAATGCATAAAATGCATGAAAGTACCAGGAGCTTCCGATAAATCCATAGGCATAACTAACCACTCGTAAAGCCAAATTTGGTTTTGAAAGCGTTTTCCATTCATAGCCTTCTTGAATTAGGATTTGGTAATAGCCACTTTTAAGATCATTTTTTGAGAAAATAATGGCTCCGCTAAGGTCATCAAGCATATCATCGAGACGTGGTATGGGACGCCTATAGCAAACGGTGATAGCATTGATGGGTCTACAATCGGAACACATGTGAAAAACTACCATCTTTCTTAGGCACAATAATAACCGGAACAGCACAAGGGCTTAAGCTTTCACGTACATGGCCATTGTCAATGAGTTTTTGTGCTTGCAGTTGGATCTCCTTAGTTTCTTCTGGGTTGACGCGGTATGGAACCTCTTTCGAAAGAGGTGCGTCGGGGATGAGGTCGATCCGGTGTTCCATTCCACGAATAGGAGGAAGACCCAAAGGTACCTCATCGGGGAAGACATCTACGAATCCCTGCAACAATTTAGAGAACACTAGAGGAAGAGGATTAGAAGGGTTAGTCCTTGCCACCTCATCTTTGCACACTAGGGCGTAGTGTATGACACTCGATGGGTTCTCACACACTTCTCTCATCTCACTTTTGGTGGCTAGGAGGAATAAGTTTTTCTCTTTTGGCGAAGACTCACTCATTTTGGGCTTGTGGCGCTCACTTTCTTTGTGGTGGTTCACTCTCTCACTAGTCTCCCCATGATGGGTGGATGCTTGCTTATCGGCGATCACTTCACTTGGTGACATAGGTCGTAGCACGTACTCCTTTCCCTTCATCTTGAATCTATAGTGGATGGTGCCGGAGTCGCTAAGCCATTGGACCTTGTAGGGATGATACGTCTCCGTCGTATCTATAATTTTTGATTGTTCCATGCCAATATTATTCAACTTTCATATACTTTTGGCAACCTTTTATACTATTTTTGGGACTAACATATTGATCTAGTGCCCAGTGCCAGTTCCTGTTTGTTGCATGTTTCTTGTTTCGCAGAATATCCATATCAAACGGACTCCAAACGGAATAAAAACTGACGGAGATTTTTTTGGAATATATATGATTTTTGGGAAGAAGAATCCACGCGAGACGATGCTCGAGGGGCCCACGAGGTAGGGGGCGCGCCCTGGGGAGGCAGGCGCGCCCCTGACCCTCGTGGCCACCCCGTAAGGTCGTTGATGCCCTTCTTTCGCCGCAAGAAAGCTAATTTCCGGATAGAGATCGTGTCAAAATTTCAGCCCAATCGGAGTTACGGATCTCCGGGAATATAAGAAACGGTGAAAGGGAAGAATCTGAGAACGCAGAAACAGAGAGAGACAGAGAGACAGATCCAATCTCGGAGGGGCTCTCGCCCCTCCCATGCCATTGAGGCCAAGGACCAGAGGGGAAACCCTTCTCCCATCTAGGGAGGAGGTCAAGGAAAAAGAAGACGAAGGGGCCCCCTATCCCCTTCTCTTCCAGTGGCGCCGGAACGCTGTCGTGGCCATCATCATCATCACCGCGATCTACACCAACACCTCCGCCATCTTCACCAACATCTCCATCATCTTCCCCCCTCAATCTACATCTGTCCACTCTCCCGCAACCCGATGTACCCTCTACTTGAACATGGTGCTTTATGCTTCATATTATTATCCAATGATGTGTTGCCATCCTATCATGTCTGAGTAGATTTTCGTTGTCCTATCGGTGGTTGATGAATTGCTATGATTGATTTAATTTGCTTGTGGTTATGTTGCTGTCCTTTGGTGCCCATCATATGATTGCGCGCGTGGATCACACCCTAGGGTTAGTTGTATGTTGATAGGACTATGTATTGGAGGGCAAGAGTGACAGAAGCTTCAACCTAGCATAGAAATTGATGCATACGGGATTGAAGGGGGACCAATATATCTTAATGCTATGGTTGTGTTTTACCTTAATGAACGTTAGTAGTTGCGGATGCTTGCTAATAGTTCCAATCGTAAGTGCATAGAATTCCAAGTCAGGGATGACATGCTAGCAGTGGCCTCTCCCACATAATACTTGCTATCGGTCTAGTAAAGTAGTCAATTGCTTAGGGGCAATTTCACAACTCCTACCACCACTTTTCCACACTCGCTATATTTACTTTATTGTTTCTTTATCTAAACAGCCCCTACTTTTCATTTACATACTCTTTATTATCTTGCAAACCTTTCCAACAACACCTACAAAGTACTTCTAGTTCCATACTTGTTCTAGGTAAAGCGAACGTCAAGCGTGCGTAGAGTTGTATCGGTGGTTGATAGAACTTGAGGGAATATTTGTTCTACCTTTAGCTCCTCGTTGGGTTCGACACTCTTACTTATCGAAAACTATTGCGATCCCCTATACTTGTGGGTTATCAAGACCTTTTTCTGGCGCCGTTGCCGGGGAGCAATAGCGTGGGGTGAATATTCTCGTGTGTGCTTGTTTGCTTTATCACTAAGTAATTTTTATTTGTTGTTCTTAGTTGTTCTCTATCTTTAGTTATGGATATGGAACACGAAATACCAAAAAATTAGGTGTACTTTCTGCTCATGGAGATGGGGAACCTCCTAAAACCCTTGATGCTTGTTATGTGAAAGATATTATGTACTACTTTAATAATCCTGAGAAAACCCCATTCAATTATGTAATGGGAGTAACGTTGAATCGACGTGAATACTTTAGGGATTACCGCTTGACACAAAAAGGGAAACTATTATGGGGTCAAATTCATATATTGAATTGGTATGCTAGGCAACTATGCTTGAGATATGATTATACTTGTTGCTCTAAGGTGAAGGCTCCACACCTTCCCTTTTCATGTGAATTTAATGATAATGAAACCTTAGCTTCTTATGCTAATGGTATATATGATTACTATGATGTAGAACAAATAGAAGAATTTGTTGCTTTTATGGGTGCTTATGAAATTGAATATATGTTTAAAGAGTTTGAAGATTTTGATGATGCTCTTTATAGACCTGAACATTTAGCTATCCTGAAATATTGTTATGAGAATTATGAATACAATTATGAAATTAATGCACTTATTAAGAAAGTCTCCGCTGTCCAAGAAGAGACTAATATTTTGCAGGAATCTATGGAAGAAGAAGTTGATGAAACTGTGAGCTCATTGGATGAAAAAGATGAGGAGAAGAGCGAAGAACAAAAGGAGGAAGAGCGGATTGATCACCCGTGCCCACCTTCTAATGATAGTAAACTCTTCAACTCATACATTTGCTTTTAGGATGTTTACATTTGCTTGATGGTTTGTACGGTGTAGGACAGAAACTTTGGCTGTAGTGCGCGATTTTACATTTTTAGCTGGAACGTCAAATGGTTCTGATTCTTTTTGTACTGTCTTCCTATACAAATTGTTTTTTTTTAATTTTGGTAGAATTTTTCAAGTATCGGAAGTATGGTGAATGTTCAGATTATTACAGATTCTTCTGTTTTAGACAGATTCTGTTTTTGATGCATAGTTTGCTTGTTTTGATGAAACTATCAATTTATATCAGTGGATTAAGCCATGAAAAAGTTATACCACAGTAGACACAATGCAAAAACAAAATATGAATTGGTTTGCCACAGTACTTAGAGTAGTGATTTGCTTTATTATACTAACGGATCTTACCGAGTTTTCTGTTGAAGTATTGTGTGGATGAAGTGTTCGATGATCGAGTAGGTCTCGATATGAGAAGAAGGAAGAGAGGCAAGAGCTCAAGCTTGGGGATGCTCGAGGCATGCCAAGTAAATATTCAAGGAGACTCAAGCGTCTAAGCTTGGGGATGCCCCGGAAGGCATCCCCTCTTTCTTCAACAAGTATAGGTATGTTTTCGGATTTGTTTCGTTCATGCGATATGTGCAATCTTGGAGCGTATTTTGCATTTAGTTTTCATTTTTCTTTTATGCACCATGCTAGTATGAGATAATCCTTGGTTGATTTATAGAATGCTCTTTGCATTTCACTTATATCTTTTGAGTATGGCTTTATAGAATGCTTCATGTGCTTCACTTATATCATTTGAAGTTTGGATTACATGTTTCTCTTTACTTAAACAACCGTCATTTGTAGATTGCTCTTTTGCTTCACTTAGATTTGTTAGAGCGTGGGCATATCTTTTGTAGAAATAATTAAACTCTCTTGCTTCACTTATATCTATTTAGGGAGATGACAGGAATTGGTCATTCACATGGTTAGTCATAAAATCCTACATAAAACTTGAAGGTCACTGAATATGATATGTTTGATTCCTTGCAATAGTTTTGCGATATAAAGATGGTGATATTAGAGTCATGCTAGTGGGTAGTTGTGGATTGTAGAAATACTTGTGTTGAGGTTTGTGATTCCCGTAGCATGCACATATGGTGAACCGTTATGTGATGAAGTCGGAGCATGATTTATTTATTGATTGTCTTCCTTATGAGTGGCGATCGGGGACGAGCGATGGTCTTTTCCTACCAATCTATCCCCCTAGGAGCATGCGCGTAGTACTTTGTTTCGATGACTAATAGATTTTTGCAATAAGTATGTGAGTTCTTTATGACTAATGTTGAGTCCATGGATTATACGCACTCTCACCCTTCCACCATTGCTAGCCTCTCTAGTATCGCGCAACTTTCGCCGGTACCATAAACCCACCATATACCTTCCTCAAAACAGCCACCATACCTACCTATCATGGCATTTCCAAAGCCATTCCGAGATATATTGCAATGCAACTTCCATCATCATCATATACATGACTTGAGCATTCATTGTCATATTGCTTTGCATGATCGTAAGATAGCTAGCATGATGTTTTCATGGCTTGTCCGTTTTTTGATGTCATTGCTACGCTAGATCATTGCACATCCCGATACACCGCCGGAGGCATCCATATAGAGTCATACTTTGTTCTAGACATTGAGTTGCAATATTGAGTTGTAAGTAAATAAAAGTGTGATGGTCATCATTATTAGAGCATTGCCCCCAGTGAGGAAAGGATGATGGAGACTATGATTCCCTCATAAGTCGGGATGCAACTCCGAACTTTACAAAAAAATTAAAGAGGCCAAAGAAGCCCAAATAAGAAAAGATGCCAAAGAAGCCCACCAAAAAAATATATAAAAACAAAAAAATCAGAGAAAAAGAGAGAAGGGGCAGTGCTACTATCCTTTTTCCACACTTGTGCTTCAAAGTAGCACCATGTTCTTCATATAGAGAGTCTCTTGAGTTATCACTTTCATATACTAGTGGGAATTTTCATTATAGAACTTGGCTTGTATATTCCAATGATGGGCTTCCTCAAATGCCCGAGGTCTTCATGAGCAAGCAAGTTGGATGCACACCCACTTAGTTTCAGTTGGAGCTTTCATACACTTATAGCTCTATTGCAACCGTTGCGTGGCAATCCCTACTCACTCACATTGATATCTAATGATGGGCATCTCCATAGCCCGTTGATACACCTAGTTGATGTGAGACTATCTTCTCCTTTTTGTCTTCTCCACAACCACCATTCTATTCCACCCATAGTGCTATATCCATGGCTCACGCTCATGTATTGCGTGAAAGTTGAAAAGGTTTGAGAACGTCAAAAGTATGAAACAATTACTTGGCTTGTCATCAGGGTTGTGCATGATGTGAATATTTTGTGTGGTGAAGATGGAGCATAGCCAGACTGTATGAGTTTGTAGGGATAACTTTCTTTAGCCATGTTATTTTGAAAAGACATGATTGCTTTATTAGTGGGCTTAAAGTATTATTGTTTTTATGTCAAATGAAAGACTATTGCTTTGAATCACTCGTGTCTTAATATTCATGCCATGATTAGATATGTGATCAAGATTATGCTAGGTAACATTCCAGATCAAAAATTATCTTTTTTATCATTTACCTACTCGAGGACGAGCAGGAATTAAGCTTGGGGATGCTGATATGTCTCCGTCATATCTATAATTTTTTATTGTTCCATGCCAATATTATTCAACTTTCATATACTTTTGGCAACTTTTTATACTATTTTTGGGACTAACATATTGATGCAGTGCCCAGTGCCAGTTCCTATTTGTTGCTTGTTTTTTGTTTCACAGAATATCCATATCAAACGGAGTCCAAACAGAATAAAAACTGATGGAGATTTTTTTGGAATATATATGATTTTTGGGGAGAAGAATCCACGCGAGATGATGCTCGAGGGGCCCACGAGGTAGGGGCGTGCCCTGGGGAGGCAGGCGCGCCCCTGACCCTCGTGGCCACACCGTAAGGCGGTTGATGCCCTTCTTTCGCCGCAAGAAAGCTAATTTCCGGATAGAGACCGTGTCAAAATTTCAGCCCAATCGGAATTACGGATCTCCGAGAATATAAGAAATGGTGAAAGGGAAGAATCTGAGAATGCAGAAATAGAGAGAGATAGAGAGACAGATCCAATCTCGGAGGGGCTCTTGCCCCTCCCATACCATGGAGGCCAAGGACCAGAGGGGAAACCCTTCTCCCATCTAGGGAGGAGGTCAAGGAAGAAGAAGACGAAGGGGCCCCCTCTCCCCTTCTCTTCCGGTGGTGCCGGAACGCTGTCGTGGCCATCATCATCATCACCGCGATCTACACCAAAACCTCCGCCATCTTCACCAACATCTCCATCACCTTCCCCCATCTATCTACAACGGTCCACTCTCCCGCAGCCCGATGTACCCTCTACTCGAACATGGTGCTTTATGCTTCATATTATTATCCAATGATGTGTTGCCATCCTATGATGTGTGAGTAGATTTTCGTTGTCCTATCGGTGGTTGATGAATTGCTATGATTGATTTAATTTGCTTGTGGTTATGTTGCTGTCCTTTGGTGCCCATCATATGATTGCGCGCGTGGATCACACCCTAGGGTTAGTTGTATGTTGATAGGACTATGTATTGGAGGGCAAGAGTGACAGAAGCTTCAACCTAGCATAGAAATTGATGCATACGGGATTGAACGGGGACCAATATATATTAATGCTATGGTTGGGTTTTACCTTAATGAACGTTAGTAGTTGCGGATGCTTGCTAATAGTTCCAATCATAAGTGCATAGAATTCCAAGTCAGGGATGACATGCTAGCAGTGGCCTCTCCCACATAATACTTGCTATCGATCTAGTAAAGTAGTCAATTGCTTAGGGGCAATTTCACAACTCCTACCACCACTTTTCCACACTCACTATATTTACTTTATTGCTTCTTTATCTAAACAGCCCCTACTTTTTATTTACGTACTCTTTATTATCTTGCAAACCTTTCCAACAACACCTACAAAGTACTTCTAGTTTCATACTTGTTCTAGGTAAAGTGAACGTCAAGCGTGCGTAGAGTTGTATCAGTGGTCGATAGAACTTGAGGGAATATTTGTTCTACCTTTAGCTCCTCGTTGGGTTCGACACTCTTACTTATCGAAAACTGTTGTGATCCCCTATACTTGTGGGTTATCAAGACCTTTTTCTGGCGCCGTTGCCTGGGAGCAATAGCGTGGGGTGAATATTCTCGTGTGTGCTTGTTTGCTTTATCACTAAGTAATTTTTATTTGCTGTTCTTAGTTGTTCTCTATCTTTAGTTATGGATATGGAACACAAAATACCAAAAAAATTAGGTGTACTTTCTGCTCATGGAGATGGGGAACCTCCTAAAACCCTTGATGCTGGTTATGTGAAAGATATTATGTATTGCTTTAATAATACTGAGAAAACCCCATTCAATTATGTAATGGGAGTAATGTTTGATCAACGTGAATACTTTAGAGATTACCGCTTGACACAAAAAGGGAAACTATTATGGGGTCAAATTCATATATTGAATTGGTATGCTAGGCAACTATGCTTGAGATATGATTATACTTGTTTCTCTAAGGTGAAGGCTCCACACCTTCCCTTTTCATGTGAATTTAATGATAATGAAACCTTAGCTTCTTATGCTAATGGTATATATGATTACTATGATGTGGAACAAATAGAAGAATTTGTTGCTTTTATGGGTGCTTATGAAATTGAATCTATGTTTAAAGAGTTTGAAGATTTTGATGATGCTGTTTATAGACCTGAAATTTAGCTATCCTGAAATATTGTTATGAGAATTATGAATACAATTACGAAAGTAATGTTCTTATTAAGAAAGTCTCCGCTGTTCAAGAAGAGACTAATATTTTGCAGGAATCTATGGAAGAAGAAGTTGATGAAACTGTGAGCTCATTGGATGAAAAAGATGAGGAGAAGAGCGAAGAACAAAAGGAGGAAGAGTGGATTGATCACCCGTGCCCACCTTCTAATGAGAGTAACTCTTCAACTCATACATTGTTTAATTTCCCTTCATGCTTACCGAAGGATGAATGCTATGATAATTTCTATGATCCCATTGATTCTTTTGAAATATCCCTTTTTGATGATGCTTGCTATGCTTGTGGCCAAGATGCCAATATGAATTATGCTTATGGAGATGAACTTGCCATAGTTCCTTATGTTAAACATGAAATTGTTGCTATTGCACCCGCGCATGATAGTCCTATTATCCTTTTGAATTCTCCCGACTACACTATATCGGAGAACTTTGCACTTATTAAGGATTATATTGATGGGTTGCCTTTTACCGTTGCACATGATGATTTTGATGAATATAATATGCATGTGCTTGATGCTTGATGCTCCCACTTGCAATTATTATGATAGAGGAACTATATCTCCACCTCTCTATGTTTCCAATATGACAAAATTGCAAGAAACTGTTTATACTATGCATTGGCCTTTACTATGTGTGCATGAATTGTTCTTTTATGATATGCCGATGCATAGGAAGAGAGTTAGACTTAGTAGTTACATGATATATGTTGCTTTGTGCTCACTACTAAATTACAAATCATTGTTAATTAAAATTGGCTTTGATATACCTTGGGATCCGGGTGGATCCATTACTTGAGCAGTATATGCCTAGCTTAATGGCTTTAAAGAAAGCGCTGCCAGGGAGACAACCCAGAAGTTTTATAGAGTCATTTATTTCTGTTGAGTGCTTTTATATAGTTTAAAAACAACAAAAATAAAGAGGGGAACCCAAAACTTTTTCAAAAAGGAAAGCGAAAGTGAGAAAGCCAAGCATTGTTGAAGTGGGAGCTAGCCTTGAACTTTGTTCATGCTCACGGAAACTTTGTGAATCTTGATTACAGAAACTTTTCAATAAAAATAAGCATCCCCTTGTACAATTCCTTCTATTATAAAAATAATGTGCCAAGGTTTGCCTTTAGGATGTTTACATTTGCTTCATGGTTTGTACGGTGCAGGACAGAAACTTTGGCTGTAGTGCGCGATTTTACATTTTTTAGCTGGAACATCAAATGGTTCTGATTCTTTTTGCACTGTCTTCCTATACAAATTTTTTTTCCTAATTTTGGTAGAATTTTTCAAGTATCAGAATTATGGTGAATGTTCATATTATTACAGACTGTTCTGTTTTAGACAGATTCTGTTTTTGATGCATAGTTTGCTTGTTTTGATGAAACTATCAATTTATATCAGTGGATTAAGCCATGAAAAAGTTATACTACAGTAGACACAATGCAAAAACAAAATATGAATTGGTTTGCCACAGTACTTAGAGTAGTGATTTGCTTTATTATACTAATGGATCTTACCGAGTTTTCGGTTGAAGTATTGTGTGGATGAAGTGTTCGATGATCGAGAAGGTCTCGATGTGAGAAGAAGGAAGAGAGGAAAGAGCTCAATCTTGGGGATGCCCGAGGAACTCCAAGTAAATATTCAAGGAGACTCAAGTGTCTAAGCTTGGGTATGCCCCAGAAGGCATCCCCTCTTTCTTCAACAAGTATCAGTATGTTTTCGGATTCGTTTCGTTCATGCGATATGTGCAATCTTGGAGCATCTTTTGCATTTAGTTTTCATTTTTTTCTTTTATGCACCATGCTGGTATGAGATAATCCTTGGTTGATTTATAGAATGCTCTTTGCACTTCACTTATATCTTTTGAGTATGGCTTTATAGAATGCTTCATGTGCTTCCCTTATATCATTTGAAGTTTGGATTGCCTGTTTCTCTTTACTTAAACAACCGTCATTTGTAGAATGCTCTTTTGCTTCACTTAGATTTGTTATAGCATGGGCATATCTTTTGTGGAAAGAATTAAACTCTCTTTCTTCACTCATATCTATTTAGAGAGATGGCAGGAATTGGTCATTCACATGGTTAGTCATAAAATCCTACATAAAACTTGTAGATCACTGAATATGATATGTTTGATTCCTTGCAATAGTTTTGAGTTATAAAGATGGTGATATTAGAGTCATGCTAGTGGGTAGTTGTGGATTGTATAAATACTTGTGTTGAGGTTTGTGATTCCCGTAGCATGCACGTATGGTGAACCATTATGTGATGAAGTCGGAGCATGATTTATTTATTGATTGTCTTCCTTATGAGTGGCGATCGGGGACGAGCGATGGTCTTTTCCTACCAATCTATCCCCCTAGGAGCATGCGCGTAGTACTTTGTTTCGATGACTAATAGATTTTTGCAATAAGTATGTGAGTTCTTTATGACTAATGTTGAGTCCATGGATTATACGCACTCTCACCCTTCCACCATTGCTAGCCTCTCTAGTATCGCGCAACTTTCGCCGGTACCATAAACCCACCATATACCTTACTCAAAACAGCCACCATACCTACCTATCATGGCATTTCCATAGCCATTCCAAGATATATTGCAATGCAACTTCCATCATCATCATCATATACATGACTTGAGCATTCATTGTCATATTGCTTTGCATGATCTTAAGATAGCTAGCATGATGTTTTCATGGCTTGTCCATTTTTTGATGTCATTGCTACGCTAGATCATTGCACATCCCGGTACACCGCCGGAGGCATCCATATAGAGTCATACTTTGTTCTAGACATTGAGTTGTAATATTGAGTTGTAAGTAAATAAAAGTGTGATGATCATCATTATTAGAGCATTGCCCCAGTGAGGAAAGGATGATGGAGACTATGATTCCCCCATAAGTCGGGATGAGACTCCGAACTTTACAAAAAAATAAAAAAGGCCAAAGAAGCCCAAATAAAAAAAGAGGCCAAAGAAGCCCACCAAAAAAATATATAAAAATATATAAAAACAAAAAAATCAGAGAAAAAGAGAGAAGGGGCAGTGCTACTATCCTTTTTCCACACTTGCGCTTCAAAGTAGCACCATGTTCTTCATATAGAGAGTCTCTTGAGTTATCACTTTCATATACTAGTGGGAATTTTCATTATAGAACTTGGCTTGTATATTCCGATGATGGACTTCCTCAAATGCCTGAGGTCTTCATGAGCAACCAAGTTGGATGCACACCCACTTAGTTTCAGTTGGAGCTTTCATACACTTATAGCTCTAGTGCATCCGTTGCATGGCAATCCCTACTCACTCACATTGATATCTAATGATGGGCATCTCCATAGCCCGTTGATACGCCTAGTTGATGTGAGACTATCTTCTCCTTTTTGTCTTCTCCACAACCACCATTCTATTCCACCCATAGTGTTATATCCATGGCTCACGCTCATGTATTGTGTGAAAGTTGAAAAGGTTTGAGAACGTCAAAAGTATGAAACAATTACTTGGCTTGTCATCGGGATTGTGCATGATGTGAATATTTTGTGTGGTGAAGATGGAGCATAGCCAGACTATATGATTTTGTAGGGATAACATTATTTGGCCATGTTATTTTGAAAAGACATGATTGCTTTATTAGTGGCTTGAAGTATTATTTTTTTTATGTCAAATGATAGACTATTTCTTTGAATCACTCGTGTCTTAATATTCATGCCATGATTACATATGTGATCAAGATTATGCTAGGTAGCATTCCACATCAAAAATTATCTTTTTTATCATTTACCTACTCGAGGACGAGCAGGAATTAAGCTTGGGGATGCTGATACGTCTCCGTCATATCTATAATTTTTGATTGTTCCATGCCAATATTATTCAACTTTCATATACTTTTGGTAACTTTTTATACTATTTTTGGGACTAACATATTGATCCAGTGCCCAGTGCCAGTTCCTGTTTGTTGCATGTTTTTTGTTTCGCAGAATATCCATATCAAACAGACTCCAAACGGAATAAAAACTGACGGAGAATTTTTTGGAATATATATGATTTTTGGGAAGAAGAATCCATGCGAGACGATGCTCGAGGGGCCCACGAGGTAGGGGGCGCGCCCTGGGGAGGCAGGCGCGCCCCTGACCCTCATGGACACCCCGTAAGGCGGTTGATGCCCTTCTTTCGCCTCAAGAAAGCTAATTTCCGGATAGAGATCGTGTCAAAATTTCAGCCCAATCGGAATTACGGATCTCCGAGAATATAAGAAATGGTGAAAGGGAAGAATCTGAGAACGCAGAAATTGAGAGATACAGAGAGACAGATCCAATCTCGGAGGGGCTCTCGCCCCTCCCATGCCATTGAGGCCAAGGACCAGAGGGGAAACCCTTCTCCCATCTAGGGAGGAGGTCAAGGAAGAAGAAGATGAAGGGGGCCCCTCTCCCCTTCTCTTCCGGTGGCGCTGGAACGCTGTCGTGGCCATCATCATCATCACCACGATCTACACCAACACCTCCGCCATCTTCACCAACATCTCCCTCACCTTCCCCCCTCTATCCACAGCGGTCCACTCTCCCGCAGCCTGTTGTACCCTCTACTTGAACATGGTGCTTTATGCTTCACATTATTATCCAATGATGTGTTGCCATCCTATGATGTCTGAGTAGATTTTCATTGTCCTGTCGGTGGTTGATGAATTGCTATGATTGATTTAATTTGCTTGTGGTTATGTTGTTGTCCTTTGGTGCCCATCATATGATTGCGCGTGTGGATCACACCCTAGGGTTAGATGTATGTTGATAGGACTATGTATTGGAGGGCAAGAGTGACAGAAGCTTCAACCTAGCATAGAAATTGATGCATACGGGATTGAACGGGGACCAATATATCTTAATGCTATGGTTGGGTTTTACCTTAATGAACGTTAGTAGTTGCGGATGCTTGCTAATAGTTCCAATCATAAGTGCATAGAATTCCAAGTCAGGGATAACATGCTAGCAGTGGCCTCTCCCACATAATACTTGCTATCGGTCTAGTAAAGTAGTCAATTGCTTAGGGGCAATTTCACAACTCCTACCACCACTTTTCCACACTCACTATATTTACTTTATTGTTTCTTTATCTAAACAGCCCCTACTTTTTATTTACGTACTATTTATTATCTTGCAAACCTTTCCAACAACACCTACAAAGTACTTCTAGTTTCATACTTGTTCTAGGTAAAGCGAACGTCAAGCGTGCGTAGAGTTGTATCGGTGGTCGATAGAACTTGAGGGAATATTTGTTCTACCTTTAGCTCCTCGTTGGGTTCGACACTCTTACTTATCGAAAATTGTTGTGATCCCCTATACTTGTGGATTATCAAGGGACGAGTATGCTTCTTCTTGACCAATTGTAGCTTGGAACATAGCTCTTCACTTGCCAAATTGTGGCAACTTCCTCCGTCGATGGTGACCTTCACAGAGCACCCGTTGATCCCAGCCTTGGTGTGGAAGATGTGGCAACGTTGGTCTTCTTCTTGGTGGTGTTGAAACGTCAAGACCTTGGAGACCACGAGAGAGGGACTTGAATCATTGTCACAAAATACTTGAACATCTTCATCTTCATTCACACGCCGGTGCATGGCCACGTGCTCAAGGGCTTCCATTTCTTCTTCACTGATGGAGTCGTATGTGCTATCATTGTTGAAAATCATGGTTCGCTTGTTAGTGCATTGGAAGGACTTGTGTCCTCGGCCACCACATGTGAAGCACTTGAGAGAACACTTCTTGAAGAGATCATCCAGTGGTGCCGATGATGAGGGAGTCTTGGATTTGTAGCTGCTTGCCGGAGGACGAGACAAAGAAGGCATAACTTGCTTGGAACTTGACTTGTCTCCGGTATTTGGTGATGCTATAGTTGAGGTAGGAGGTCCCGAGGTCGTGGAAGCTTGAGTGTAGGAGTCGTAGGTCTTGGAAGAGTACTTGCGTATTTGAATTCATCTTGTACTTGTCGCTCGGCCTTGGTCACTTGATGAACTAGCTCGAGAAGGTTAGAATAGGGTTGGGAGTCGGCAGTCCGCTTGATTGGGTGGTTGAGGCCGTTCAAGAAATGTGCCATAGTATGCTCGTCATCTTCATTGACATTGGCTCTTATCATGGCAATCTACATTTCTTGGTAGTATTCTTCCACCGTCTTCGTGCCTTGTTTGAGGAGTTGCAACTTCTTGAAAAGATCGCGGGTGTAGTGTGTAGGCACGAAGCAAGCTCGCATAACATCCTTCATTTGTGTCCAAGTCGTGATGGGTGGTTCACCTCTTGCTTGTCGTTGCTCGATCACTTGTTCCCACCAAATGCGGACATAGTCTTGAAACTCGAGGGTGGCCATGGTGATCTTTGATACGTCTCCAACGTATCTATAATTTTTTGTTGCTCCATGCTATTATATTATCTGTCTTGCATGTTAATGGGCTTTATTTTACACTTTTATATCATTTTTTGGGACTAACCTATTAACCGGAGGCCCAGCCCAAATTCATGTTTTTTGCCTATTTCAGTGTTTCGCAGAAAAGGAATATCAAACGAAGTCCAAACGGAATGAAACCTTCGGGGGCGTGATTTTCTCAACAAAAGTGATCCAGGAGACTTGGAGTGGGCGTCAAGAAACAATCGAGGAGACCACGAGGCAGGGGGCACGCCTACCCCCCTAGGCGCGCCCTCCACCCTCGTGGGCCCCTTGTTGCTCCACCGACCTACTTCTTCCTCCTATATATATCCACGTACCCCCAAACATCCAGGAGCACCACGAAAACCTAATTCCACCGCCGCAACCTTCTATACCCGAAAGATCCCATCTTGGGGCCTTTTTCGGAGCTCCGCCGGAGGGGGCATTGATCACGGAGGGCCTCTACATCAACTCCATGGCCTCTCCGGTGATGTGTGAGTAGTTTACTTCAGACCTTCGGGTCCATAGTTATTAGCTAGATGGCTTCTTCTCTCTCTTTGGATCTCAATACAGAGTTCTCCTCGATCTTCTTGGAGATATATTCAGTGTAATCTTCTTTTGCGATGTGTTTGTTGAGATCCGATGAATTGTGAGTTTATGATCAAGTTTATCTATGAACAATATTTGAATCTTCTCTAAATTCTTTTATGTATGATCTGTTTATCTTTGCAAGTCTCTTCGAATTATCAGTTTGGTTTGGCCTACTAGATTGATCTTTCTTGCAATGGGAGAAGTGCTTAGCTTTGGGTTCAATATTGCGGTGCTCGATCCCAGTGGCAGAAAGGGAAACAACACGTATTGAATTGTTGTCATCGAGGGTAAAAAAGATGGGGTTTATATCATATTGCATGAGTTTATCCCTCTACATCATGTCATCTTACTTAAAGCATTACTCTGTTCTTAGGAACTTAATACTCTAGATGTATGCTGGATAGCGGTCGATGTGTGGAGTAATAGTAGTAGATGCAGAATCATTTCGGCCTACTTGTCGCGGACGTGATGCCTATATACATGATCATACCTAGATATTCTCATAACTATGCTCAATTCTATCAATTGCTCGACAGTAATTCCTTTACCCGCCGTAATACTTATGCTCTTTAAAGAAGCCACTAGTGAAACCTATGGCCCCCGGGTCTATCTTCCATCATATTAATCTTCCAACACTTAGTTAATTCTATTGCCATTTATTTTACTTTGCATCTTTATTTCTCTTTATCATAAAAATACCAAAAATATTATCTTATCTATCAGATCTCACTCTCGTAAGTGACCGTGAAGGGATAGACAACCCCTTTATCGCGTTGGTTGCGAGGTTCTTATTTGTTTGTGTAGGTGCGTGGGGCTCGAGCGTGATCTCCTACTGGATTGATACCTTGGTTCTCAAAAACTGAGGGAAATACTTACGCTACTTTACTGCATCACCCTCTTGTGACGTCCCCGATTTGACCGTACACTAATCATACACGCAAACGTGTACGATCAAGATCAGGGACTCACGGGAAGATACCACAACACAACTCTACAAATAAAATAAGTCATACAAGCATCATATTACAAGCCAGGGGCCTTGAGGGCTCGAATACAAGAGCCCGATCATAGACGAGTCAGCGGAAGCAACAATATCTGAGTACAGACATAAGTTAAACAAGTTTGCCTTAAGAAGGCTAGCACAAACTGGGGTACAGATCGAAAGAGGCGCAGGCCTCCTGCCTGGGATCCTCCTAAACTACTCCTAGTCGTCGTCAGTGGCCTGCACGTAGTAGTAGGCACCTCCCGAGCAGTAGTAGTCGTCGTCGACGGTGGCGTCTGGCTCCTAGACTCCAACGTCTGGTCGTAGCAACCGGGTATAGGAAGGGGGAAAAGGGGGAGCAAAGCAACCGTGAGTACTCATCCAAAATACTCGCAAGCAAGGAGCTACACTACATATGTATGCCTTGGTATCAAATGGAATAAGGGTAGTACACGTGGACTGAACTGCAGAATGCCGGAATAAGAGGGGGATAGCTAGTCCTATCGAAGACTACGCTTCTGGCAACCTCCATCTTGCAGCATGTAGAAGAGAGTAGATGGTTGTTGGGTTTCATAGTAATTTCAAAAATTTCCTACGCACACGCAAGATCATGGTGATGCATAGCAACAAGAGGGGGAGAGTGTGATTTACGTACCCTTGTAGATCGCAACGGAAGCGTTTGGTTGATGTAGTCGTACGTCTCCACGACCCGATCAAGCACCGAAACTACGGCACCTCCGAGTTCTAGCACATGTTCAGCTCGATGACGATCCCCAGACCCCGATCCAGCAAAGTGTCGGGGAAGAGTTCCGTCAGCACGACGGCGTGGTGACGATCTTGATGCACTACCGTCGCAGGGCTTCGCCTAAGCACCGCTACAATATTATCGAGGACTATGATGGAAGGGGGCACCACACACGGCTAAGAATATGATCACGTGGATCAACTTGTGTCTCTAGGGGTGCCCCCTGCCCCCGTATATAAAGGAGCAAGGGGAGGAGGCCGGCCGGCCCTATAGGCGCGCCAAGGAGGAGTCCTCCTCCTAGTAGGAGTGACTCCTACTAGGAGGAGGAAAGAAGTGGGGAGGGAGAGGGAAAGGGGGGGCGCCGCCCCCCTCTCCTAGTCCAATTCGGACCAGGGGGAGAAGGCGCGCGGCCCACCTCTGGCTGCCCCTCTCTCTCTCCACTAAGGCCCATATGGCCCATTACTTCTCTGGGGGGGTTTCGGTAACCCTCCGGCTCTCCGGTTTTCTCCGAAATCACCCGGAACACTTCCGGTGTCCGAATATAGCCGTCCAATATATCAATCTTTATGTCTCGACCATTTCGAGACTCCTCGTCATGTTCGTGATCACATCCAGGACTCCGAACTAACTTCGGTACATCAAAACTCATAAACTCATAATATAACTGTCATCGAAACCTTAAGCGTGCGGACCCTACGGGTTCGAGAACAATGTAGACATGACCGAGACACGTCTCTAGTCAATAACCAATAGCGGAACTTGGATGCTCATATTGTGTAACACCCCGGATGTAACTTTCCCTATTTGTACTCCAACTCTTGCCGTTTCCGGCGTTAAGTCATATTTATTTCTCGGGTTCGGGTCTTTGACTCCGTGTGTTGTTTTTGTTTTCATGCATCTCATATCACGTCATCATGTGCATTGCATTTGCATACGTGTTCATCTCATGCATTCGAGCTTTTTTCCCGTTGTCCGTTTTGCATTCCGGCGCTTCGTTCTCCTCCGGTGGTCATTTCTAGCTTTCTTTCGTGTGTGGGGATTAAACATTTCCGGATTGGACCGAGACTTGCCAAGTGGCCTTGGTTTACTATCGGTAGACCGCTTGTCAAGTTTCGTATCATTTGGACTTCGTTTGATACTCCAACGGTTAACCGAGGGACCGAAAAGGCCTCGTGTGTGTTGCAGCCTAACACCCCTCCAATTTGGCCCAAAACCCACCAAACTCTGCTCCATCACCTAGAGCATTCGATCACGATCGCGTGGCCAAAAACCACACCTCATTTGGACTCTCCTAGCTCCACTTATGCCTATAAATAGTCCCCCCCCCCCCGTTTTCGGATTATCTCCCCCTCTCGAAACCCTAAAAATCGGATCCGCCGCGCACCGGAC
>NC_041392.1:385736215-385818216 GCF_002162155.2 Triticum dicoccoides | reverse complement strand
CCGCGCCGCCGAGCCGCCGCCCGGCCGCCACCGACCTCGCCATCGCCGCCGCTACCCCGTCGCGCCTCGGATCCGGCCGGCCCCACCGTCCGGCCTCCTCCTCTCCAAGCTCCGGCGATCCCCGACGAACTCCGGCGAAGAATCTGGCAACCTCGAAGTCCGTGCCCGTGAACAGTGATTCTAGATCTGGATCTGGAGATATTTTCGGTTGACTTTTTCGTCCCTAATCCTAATTTTTATGCCTACTTTGACCGGCGTATCTTTGCATCCGTAGCTCCATTTTGGACGTATAGTATATCAAAATGTTCGACTCGACGAGTAGATCATTTCATTCCATTACATCATTTTCATTTGAGTGCATCTTGATATCCGAAATGCTGTTAGAAGGAGGCTTCGTGAGTTAATTGTCAGATCTGCTAGTTCATCTTAGACTTTTGTCATTTTTGCCATGATTATTGTGTGCATGATATGCCTGTGAGTCCTTCATATGTTTTGTTAAGCATTTTGTTATCTTTCCAGAGGTGCAACCCATGCATTTTTAGGATGTGTGTGGTGCCTTGTGCAAGCTTGCAAAGTGAGGCACCCGGTAAATCTGTTTTCAGGGACTTAGTAGTTTTCACTAAGTCTGGGATTATTTAGTTCATGATGCCATATGTTCAGCTTGTTTCCTAGTGATCTGTGCCTCTTTTGAGGATGATCAGTAAAGGAGTTTTGTTAATCTTGTAGTGCTCTATCCATCCATGTCTTCGTTTGCATTTATGGAGCACCCTAGCTTGAGTCAATCGAGCTCTACTTTTGCTTCATGGTGAATCTGGCCAGATCGTCAACTCGTTTGCGAGTTTGCCGATGTTATTGTAGTTGATCCATGCATGCTATGCCATTGTTCTTGTCATGTATAGCTAGCATTTTGTGCCTTCTTAATGTATATATGCTTTCCTTGCCATGACTTGCAACGTAGTAAGTGCATCGAGCTCGTTTACATGCCTTCGTGAGTTATATTTCAGCATGTCTCAGTTTTCACTAAGTCTGAGAACTGATTGTGTTTTTGCTATGTTCGTGTGCCCGTTAGTATATTTTGTGAACCCTTTTGGCCCAAGGTCACTTTGGGTCTTTTGTTAAGCTTGTTGAGTAGCTCCATGCCATGTTCTTACTTGTCTTAATCAGGTCATGTATCATGTTGTTTTGCTGCTCCGAAGAGGGCTTCGTGATCTGAAATTTCAGACAAGTGTTAATTTCACTAAGTCTGGAATCTGTTTTGCATTTGCGCTTTTGCCATGCTTGTTTGAACCTCTTAATGGATGAATTGGCCGTAGCTCAGTGCTAGTCTTTTGTTAAGCATCTTGTGTGCATCCCTGCCATGTATTTTGTTGTCATGTTTGGTGGCTGTAGCATGTTCATCTCATTGCATTTAGATGCCTACTTGCTGTAAATTGCAGACCGGTGTCATTCTTAAAACGCTTGCCATTTCCAAACCGTAACTCCGATTCCGACGTTCTTTATATCGTTTTCAAGCGATTTCATCTCATCTTTCCAGTGGCACCCTTGGAATTCCAAGTTGAGGCCAGGTCCATGCATTTCCTGTCATATCTTGCATTTTGCATCCCGCATCGCATCCCGCATAGCATATCATCATTGCATCATGTCGTTTGATCCTTGCACGTGGTTGATTGTATCCTTGTTGCTTGTTTGTCTTGTTTGGGTAGAGCTGGGAGACGAGTTCGCTACCGAGGAGCCCGTTCAGTTTGCTTATGAGGATCCAGTCAACTCTGACAACTGTGCAGGCAAGATGATCATACCCTCGAAATCACTACTATCTTTGCTTTGCTAGTTTGCTCGCTCTTTGCTATGCCAATGCTACGATGCCTACCATTTCCTTGTCAGCCTCCCAATTGCCATGTTGAACCTCTAACCCACCATGTCCTAGCAAATCGTTGATTGACTATGTTACCGCTTTGCTCAGCCCCTCTTATAGCGTTGCTAGTTGCAGGTGAAGATTGGAGTCGTTCCTTGTTGGAACATTTATTTACTTGTTGGGATATCATTATGTTGCTACGTTATCTTAATGCATCTATATACTTGGTAAAGGGTGGAAGGCTCGGCCTCTCGCCTAGTGTTTTGTTCCACTCTTGCCGCCCTAGTTTCCGTCATATCGGTGTTATGTTCCCGGATTTTGCGTTCCTTACACGGTTGGGTTATAATGGGAACCCCTTGATATTTCTACGTGATTAAAGCTTTTTCCAGCAATGCCCAACATTGGTTTTACCATTCGCCACCTAGCCTTTTCTTTCCCTTGGGTTCTGCAGACTCAAGGGTCATCTTATTAACCCCCCCCCCCGGGCCAGTGCTCCCTCTGAGTGTTGGTCCGAACTGAGCTGCCTGCGGGGCCACCTCGGGGAAACTTGAGGGTTGGTTTTACTCGTAGCTAGTCTCATCTGAGTGTGCCCTGAGAACGAGATATGTGCAGCTCCTATCGGGATTTGTCGGCACATTCGGGCGGTGTTGCTGGTCTTGTTTTAACCTGTCGAAGTGTCTTGAGTTACCGAGATACCGAGTCTGATCGGAACACCTTGGGAGGAGGTCTATTCCTTTGTTGATCATGAGAGCTTGTCGTGGGCTAAGTTGGGACTCCCCTGCAGGGTTTGAACTTTCGAAAGTCGTGCCCGCGGTTATGGGAAGATGGGAATTTGTTAATGTCCGGTTGTAGATAACTTGAACCTTAATTAATTAAAATGAATCAACTGAGTGTGTTACCGTGATGGCCTCTTCTCGGCGGAGTCCGGGAAGTGGACACGGTGTTGGAGTTATGCTTGCGCAGGTTGTTCCTTTAGATTCTCGCTCGTGCCTTTCCTCCTCTTCTCGCTCTCTTTTGCGTATAAGTTAGCCACCATATATGCTAGTCGCTTGCTGCAGCTCCACATATATTTGCCTTACCCTTCCTATAAGCTTAAATAGTCTTGATCGTGAGGGTGCGAGATTGCTGAGTCCCTGTGGCTCACAGATACTATAACTCCAGATGCAGGTCCAGGTGATTCCGCTCCAGGTGACGAGTACGAGCTCAAGTGGGAGTTTGACGAAGACTCTCAGCGATACTACGTGTCTTTTCCTGACGATCAGTAGTGGTGCCTAGTTGGGGTTTGATTGGGACCGTGTCGCAGGTTGGGTTCTCTTCTATTTTGGCACTGTAGTCGGGTCATGAGTGTTTGTATGATGTAATGTTATTTATGTTCTTGATTGACGTGGCGAGTGTAAGCCAGCTATGCTCTCCCCTTTATTATTCATATTACATGGGATGTTGTGAAGATTGCCTAACTTGCGACAAATGCCTTCAATGCGATTATGTCTCTAAGTCATGCCTCGACACGTGGGAGCTATAGTCGCATCGAGGGTGTTACATATTGGCTCCTACATATTCTACGAAGATCTTTATCGGCCAGACCGCATAACAACATACGTTGTTCCCTTTGTCATCGGTATGTTACTTGCCCGAGATTCGATCGTCGGTATCTCATACCTAGTTCAATCTCGTTACCGGCAAGTCTCTTTACTCGTTATGTAATACATCATCTCACAACTAACTCATTAGTTGCAATGCTTGCAAGGCTTATGTGATGTGCATTACCGAGAGGGCCCAGAGATACCTCTCCGACAATCGGAGTGACAAATCCTAATCTCGAAATACGCCAACCCAACATGTACCTTTGGAGACACCTGTAGAGCTCCTTTATAATCACCCAGTTACGTTGTGACGTTTGGTAGCACACAAAGTGTTCCTCCGGCAAACGGGAGTTGCATAATCTCATAGTCATAGGAACATGTATAAGTCATGAAGAAAGCAATAGCAACATACTAAACGATCGGGTGCTAAGCTAATGGAATGGGTCATGTCAATCAGATCATTCATCTAATGATGTGATCCTGTTAATCAAATGACAACTCTTTGTCCATGGTTAGGAAACATAACCATCTTTGATTAACAAGCTAGTCTATTAGAGGCATACTAGTGACACTCTGTTTGTCTATGTATTCACACATGTATTATGTTTCCGGTTAATACAATTCTAGCATGAATAATAAACTTTTATCATGATATATAAGGAAATAAATAATAACTTTATTATTGCCTCTAGGGCATATTTCCTTCAGTCTCCCACTTGCACTAGAGCCAATAATCTAGATTACACAGTAATGATTCTAACACCCATGGAGCCTTGGTGCTGATCATGTTTTGCCCGTGGAAGAGGCTTAGTCAACGGGTCTGCTACATTCAGATCCATGTGTATCTTGCAAATCTCTATGTCTCCCACCTGGACTAAATCCCGGATGGAATTGAAGCATCTCTTGATGTGCTTGGTTCTCTTGTGAAATCTGGATTCCTTTGCCAAGGCAATTGCACCAGTATTGTCACAAAAGATTTTCATTGGACCCGATGCACTAGGTATGACACCTAGATCGGATATGAACTCCTTCATCCAGACTCCTTCATTTGCTGCTTCTGAAGTAGCTATGTATTCCGCTTCACACGTAGATCCCGCCACGACGCTCTGTTTAGAACTGCACCAACTGACAGCTCCACCGTTTAATGTAAACACGTATCCGGTTTGCGATTTAGAATAGTCCGGATCAGTGTCAAAGCTTGCATCAACGTAACCGTTTACGATGAGCTCTTTGTCACCTCCATATACGAGAAACATATCCTTAGTCCTTTTCAGGTACTTCAGGATGTTCTTGACCGCTGTCCAGTGATCCACTCCTGGATTACTTTGGTACCTCCCTGCTAGACTTATGGCAAGGCACACATCAGGTCTGGTACACAGCATTGCATACATGATAGAGCCTATGGCTGACGCATAGGGAACATCTTTCATTTTCTCTCTATCTTCTGCAGTGGTCGGGCATTGAGTCTGACTCAACTTCACACCTTGTAACACAGGCAAGAACCCTTTCTTTGCTTGATCTATTTTGAACTTCTTCAAAATCTTGTCAAGGTATGTGCTTTGTGAAAGTCAAATTAAGCGTCTTGATCTATCTCTATAGATCTTTATGCCTAATATGTAAGCAGCTTCACCGAGGTCTTTCATTGAAAAACTCTTATTCAAGTATCCCTTTATGCTATCCAAAAATTCTATATCATTTCCAATCAGTAATATGTCATCCACATATAATATCAGAAATTCTACAGAGCTCCCACTCACTTTCTTGTAAATACAGGCTTCTCCAAAGGTCTGTATAAAACCAAATGCTTTGATCACACTATCAAAGCGTTTATTCCAACTCCGAGAGGCTTGCACCAGTCCATAAATGGATCGCTGGAGCTTGCACACTTTGTTAGCTCCCTTTGGATCGACAAAACCTTCCGGTTGCATCATATACAACTCTTCTTCCAGAAATCCATTCAGGAATGCAGTTTTGACATCCATCTGCCAAATTTCATAATCATAAAATGCGGCAATTGCTAACATGATTCGGACAGACTTAAGCATCGCTATGGGTGAGAAGGTCTCATCGTAGTCAACCCCTTGAACTTGTCGAAAACCTTTTGCGACAAGTCGAGCTTTGTAGACAGTAATATTACCGTCAGCGTCAGTCTTCTTCTTGAAGATCCATTTATTCTCAATTGCTTGCCGATCATCGGGCAAGTCAACCAAAGTCCATACTTTGTTCTCATACATGGATCCCATCTCAGATTTCATGGCTTCACGCCATTTTTCGGAATCTGGGCTCACCATCGCTTCTTCATAGTTCGTAGCATGACTTCCAGAACAGGATTACCGTACCACTCTGGTGCGGATCTTACTCTGGTTGATCTACGAGGTTCAGCAGTATCTTGTTCTAAAGTTTCATGATCATTATCATTAGCTTCCTCACTAATTGGTGTAGGTGTCGCAGAAACAGGTTTCTGTGATGTACTACTTTCCAATAAGGAAGCAGGTACATTTACCTCGTCAAGTTCTACTTTCCTCCCACTCACTTCTTTCGAGAGAAACTCCTTCTCTAGAAAGGATCCATTCTTAGCAAAGAATGTCTTGCCTTCGGATCTGTGATAGAAGGTGTACCCAACACTCTCCTTTGGGTATCCTATGAAGACACATTTCTCCGATTAGGGTTCGAGCTTATCAGGTTGAAGCTTTTTCACATAAGCATCGCAGCCCCAAACTTTAAGAAATGACAACTTTGGTTTCTTGCCAAACCATAGTTCATAAGGTGTCGTCTCAACGGATTTTGATGGTGCCCTATTTAACGTGAATGCGGCCGTCTCTAAAGCGTAACCCCAAAATGATAGCGGTAAATTTGTAAGAGACATCATAGATCGCACCATATCAAGTAAAGTACGATTACGACGTTCGGACACACCATTACGCTGAGGTGTTCCGGGTGGCGTGAGTTGCGAAACTATTCCGCATTGTTTCAGATGTAGACCAAACTCGTAACTCAAATATTCTCCTCCACGATCAGATCACAGAAACTTTATTTTCTTGTTACGGTGATTTTCAACTTCACTCTGAAATTCTTTGAACTTTTCAAATGTTTCAGACTTATGCTTCATTAAGTAGATATACCCATATCTGCTTAAATCATCTGTGAAGGTGAGAAAATAACGATATCCGCCACGAGCCTCAACATTCATCGAACCACATACATCTGTATGTATGATTTCCAACAAATCTGTTGCTCTCTCCATTGTACCGGAGAACGGTATTTTAGTCATCTTGCCCATAAGGCACGGTTCGCAAGTACCAAGTGATTCATAATCAAGAGGTTCCAAAAGTCCATCGGTATGGAGTTTCTTCATGCGCTTTACACCGATATGACCTAAACGGCAGTGCCACAAATAAGTTGCACTATCATTATCAACTCTGCATCTTTTGGCTTCAACATTATGAATATGTGTGTTACTACTATCGAGATTCATAAAAAATAGACCACTCTTCAAATGTGCATGACCATAAAAGATATTACTCATATAAATAGAACAACCATTATTCTCTGATTTAAATGAATAACCGTCTCGCATTAAACAAGATCCAGATATAATGTTCATGCTCAACGTTGGCACCAAATAACAATTATTTGGGTCTAATATTAATCCCGAAGGTAGATGTAGAGGTAGCGTGCCGACCGCGATCACATCGACTTTAGAACCATTTCCCACGCGCATCGTCACCTCGTCCTTTGCCAGTGTTCGCTTAATCCGTAGTCCCTGTTTCGAGTTGCAAATATTAGCAACAGAACCAGTATCAAATACCCAGGTGCTACTGCGAGATCTAGTAAGGTACACATCAATAACATGTATATCACATATACCTTTGTTCACCTTGCCATCCTTCTTATCCGCCAAATACTTGGGGCAGTTCCGCTTCCAGTGACCAGTCTGCTTGCAGTAGAAGCACTCAGTTTCAGGCTTAGGTCCAGACTTGGGTTTCTTCTCCTGATCAGCAACTTGCTTGCTTTTCTTTTTGAAGTTCCCCTTCTTCTTTCCTTTGCCCTTTTTCTTGAAACTAGTGGTCTTGTTGACCATCAACACTTGATGCTCCTTCTTGATTTCTACCTCCGCAACTTTCAGCATTGCGAAGAGCTCGGGAATAGTCTTATTCATCCCTTGCATATTATAGTTCATCACAAAGCTCTTGTAGCTTGGTGGCAGTGATTGGAGAATTCTGTCAATGACGCAATCATCTGGAAGATTAACTCCCATCTGAATCAAGTGATTATTATACCCAGACATTTTGAGTATATGCTCACTGACAGAACTGTTCTCCTCCATCTTGCAGCTATAGAACTTATTGGAGACTTCATATCTCTCAATACGGGCATTTGCTTGAAATATTAACTTCAACTCCTGGAACATCTCATATGCTCCATGACGTTCAAAACGTCGTTGAAGTCCTGATTCTAAGCCGTAAAGCATGGCACACTGAACTATCGAGTAGTCATCAGCTTTGCTCTGCCAGACATTCATAACATCTAGTGTTGCTCTAGCAGCAGGCCTGGCACCCAGCGGTGCTTCCAGGACGTAATTCTTATGTGCAGCAATGAGGATAATCCTCAAGTTACAGACCCAGTCCGTGTAATTGCTACCATCATCTTTCAACTTTGCTTTCTCAAGGAACGAATTAAAATTTAACAGAACAACAGCACGGGCCATTTATCTACAATTAACATAAACAAGCAAGATACTATCAGGGACTAAGTTCATGATAAATTTAAGTTCAATTAATCATATTACTCAAGAACTCCCACTTAGATAGACATCCCTCTAATCATCTAAGTGATCACGTGATCCAAATCAACTAAACCATAACCGATCATCACGTGAAATGGAGTAGTTTTTAATGGTGAACATCGCTATGTTGATCATATCTACTATATGATTCACGCTCGATCTTTCGATCTCAGTGTTCCGAGGCCATATCTGCATATGCTAGGCTCGTCAAGTTTAATCTGAGTATTCTGCGTGTGCAAAACTGGCTTGCACCCATTGTAGATGGACGTAGAGCTTATCACACCCGATCATCACGTGGTGTCTGGGCACGACGAACTTTGGCAACGGTGCATACTCAGGGAGAACACTTTTATCTTAAAATTTAGTGAGAGATCATCTTATAATGCTACCGTCAATCAAAGCAAGATAATATGCATAAAAGATAAACATCACATGCAATCAATATAAGTGATATGATATGGCCATCATCATCTTGTGCTTGTGATCTCCATCCTTGAAGCACCATCGTGATCACCATCGTCACCGGCGCGACACCTTGATCTCCATCGTAGCATCGTTGTCGTCTCGCCAATCTTATGCTTCTATGACTATCGCTACCGCTTAGTGATAAAGTAAAGCATTATAGGGCGATTACATTGCATACAATAAAGCGACAACCATATGGCTCCTACCAGTTGCCGATAACTCGGTTACAAAACATGATCCTCTCATACAATAAAATTTAGCATCATGTCTTGACCATATCACATCACAACATGCCCTGCAAAAACAAGTTAGACATCCTCTACTTTGTTGTTGCAAGTTTTACGTGGCTGCTACGGGCTTAAGCAAGAACCAATCTTACCTACGCATCAAAACCACAACGATAGTTTGTCAAGTTGGTGTTGTTTTAACCTTCGCAAGGACCGGGCGTAGCCACACTCGGTTCAACTAAAGTTGGAGAAACTGTCACCCGCAAGCCACCTATGTGCAAAGCACGTCGGGAGAACCGGTCTCGCGTAAGCGTACGCGTAATGTCGGTCCGGGCCGCTTCGTCCAACAATACCGCCGAACCAAAGTATGACATGCTGGTAAGCAGTATGACTTATATCGCCCACAACTCACTTGTGTTCTACTCGTGCCTATAACATCAACATATAAAACCTAGGCTCGGATGCCACTGTTGGGTTTCGTAATAATTTCAAAAATTTCCTACGCACACGCAAGATCATGGTGATGCATAGCAACGAGAGGGGGAGAGTGTGATCTACGTACCCTTGTAGATCGCAACGGAAGCGTTTGGTTGATGTAGTCGTACGTCTCCACGGCCCGACCGATCAAGCACCGAAACTACGGCACCTCCGAGTTCTAGCACACATTCAGCTCGATGACGATCCCCGGACTCCAATCCAACAAAGTGTCGGGGAAGAGTTCCGTCAGCACGACGGCGTGGTGACGATCTTGATGCACTACCGTCGCAGGGCTTCGCCTAAGCACCGCTACAATATTATCGAGGACTATGGTGGAAGGGGGCACCGCACACGGCTAAGAATATGATCACGTGGATCAACTTGTGTCTCTAGGGGTGCCCCCTGCCCCCGTATATAAAGGAGCAAGGGGAGGAGGCCGGCTAGCCCTATAGGCGCGCTAAGGAGGAGTCCCCCTCCTAGTAGGAGTAGGACTCCTACTAGGAGGGGGAAAGAAGTGGGGAGGGAGAGGGAAAGGGGGGGCGCCGCCCCCCTCTCCTAGTCCAATTCGGACCAGGGGGGAGGAGGCACGCGGCCCACCTCTGGCTGCCCCTCTCTCTCTCTCCACTAAGGCCCATATGGCCCATTACTTCTCCCGGGGGGGTTCCGGTAACCCTCCGGCTCTCCGGTTTTCTCCGGAATCACCCGGAACACTTCCGGTGTCCGAATATAGACGTCCAATATATCAATCTTTATGTCTCGACCATTTCGAGACTCCTCGTCATGTCCGTGATCACATCTGAGACTCCGAACTAACTTCGGTACATCAAAACTCATAAACTCATAATATAACTGTCATCGAAACCTTAAGCGTGCGGACCCTACGGGTTCGAGAACAATGTAGACATGATCGAGACACGTCTCCGGTCAATAACCAATAGCGGAACCTGGATGCTCATATTGGCTCCTACATATTCTACGAAGATCTTTATCGGTCAGACCGCATAACAACATACGTTGTTCCCTTTGTCATCGGTATGTTACTTGCCCGAGATTCGATCGTCGGTATCCCATACCTAGTTCAATCTCGTTACCGGCAAGTCTCTTTACTCGTTACGTAATACATCATCTCACAACTAACTCATTAGTTGCAATGCTTGCAAGGCTTATGTGATGTGCATTACCGAGAGGGCCCAGAGATACCTCTCCGACAATCGGAGTGACAAATCCTAATCTCGAAATACGCCAACCCAACATGTACCTTTGGAGACACCTGTAGAGCTCCTTTATAATCACCCAGTTACATTGTGACGTTTGGTAGCACACAAAGTGTTCCTCTGGCAAACGGGAGTTGCATAATCTCATAGTCATAGGAACGTGTATAAGTCATGAAGAAAGCAATAGCAACATACTAAACGATCGGGTGCTAAGCTAATGTAATGGGTCATGTCAATCAGATCATTCATCTAATGATGTGATCCTGTTAATCAAATGACAACTCTTTTTCCATGGTTAGGAAACATAACCATCTTTGATTAACAAGCTAGTCTATTAAAGGCATACTAGTGACACTCTGTTTGTCTATGTATTCACACATGTATTATGTTTCCGGTTAATACAATTCTAGCATGAATAATAAACTTTTATCATGATATATAAGGAAATAAATAATAACGTTATTATTGCCTCTAGGGCATATTTCCTTCAATGGTAAGTTCACCAAGTAGCATCATGTAGCATAATCCTACCCGGCGATCCTCTCCTCGTCACCCTGTTAGAGAGCGACCATCGGGTTGTATCTGGCACTTGGAAGGGTGTGTTTTATTAAGTAGCTGGTTCTAGTTGTCATAAGGTCAAGGTACAACTCCAAGTCGTCCTGTTACCGAAGATCATGGCTATTCGAATAGATTAACTTCCCTGCAGGGGTGCACCATATTTCCCAACACGCTCGACCCCCTTTGTCCGGACACACTTGTCTAGGTCATGCCCGGCCTCGGAAGATCAACACGTCGCAGCCCTACCTACGCACAAGAGAGAGGTCAGCACGCCGGTCTAAATCCTATGCGCGCAGGGGTCTGGGCCCATCGCCCATTGCACACCTGCACGTTGCGTACGCGGCCGGTGAGCATACCTAACAACCTCCATTACAAAGGAAGTTGCGTTACGCGGTCCAACCCGGCGCGCGCCGCTCAGTCGCTGACGTCATGAAGGCTTCGACTGATACCACGACATCGAGTGCCCATAACTGTTCCCGCGTAGTTGGTTAGTGCGTCTAGGCCAGTAGCCAGACTCAGATCAAATACCCAAATCTCGTTAAGCGTGTTATTTTGAAGTAATCGCGAACGCCGACCAAGGCAAGGCCCACCTCTCTCCTAGGTGGTCTCAACCTGCCCTGTCGCTCCGCCTCAAAGTAACAGTCGGGGGCCGTCGGGAACCTAGGCCCACCACTAACTGTGTGGAACCACCTGCTCCTTCAGCCCCACACCAGAATCACTTGCAGGTACTCAACGAGCCGAGCCGACTTTAGTCACCACCTGTATAGCATGTATATATAGTATATATTCGTGATCAACACCCGACGTGATCACAGCCCGATAGTATAGCATGGCAGACTGACAAGAATGTAGGGCCACTGATGATAATCTAGCATCCTATACTAAGCTTTTAGGATTGCAGGTAAGGTATCAACAGTTGTAGCAACAATGACAGGCTATGCATCAGAATAGGATTAACGGAAAGCAGTAACATGCTACACTACTCTAATGCAAGCAGTAGAGGGAAGAGTAGACGATATCTGGTGATCAAGGGGGGGGGCTTGCCTGGTTGCTCTGGCAAGAAGGGTCGTCAACACCGTAGTCGACAACAAGGGTACCGGCAGCGGTCTCGGGGTCTACCGGAAAGAAGTAACGGAGGGGAACACAATAAATAACAATGCAACCAAAGCATCACAAGGCATAACATGACAATACGCGGTGCTAGGGGTGCCCTAACACGGTATAAGGTGGTACCGGCAAAGGGGGGAAACATCCGGAAAAATATCCCCAGGTTTCGCGTTTTCGAACAGATGAATTGGAGGGGAAAAGTTGTGTGTTCGCTATGCTAGGGATGTGTGGCGGACGAACGGGCTGCGCAACTGGATTCGTCTCGTCGTTCTGAGCAACTTTCATGTACAAAGATTTTCCATCCAAGCTACGGTTTATTTTATATTAATTTTCTAAAGTTTTAAACATTTTCTTTTTTATTAATTTCGAGAATAAAATGCAAAATTACCCTTTTGTACTTAGGGACAGCTGGAACCAAATGCTTACAGGTGGGGTCAGGTTCTAAGTTGACCCAGTCAATACTTGACTGGTCAACTGATGAACAGTGCTAGTTGGGACCCAATTGTCATAGACTCTGTTTTTATTAAGTCAATTAATTAGAGATAACCAACACAGGTGGTCCACATGTCATTTGCTATTAAAGTAAATTAGCACTAATTTAACACAAACTAATCTAATCCTAATTTAACAAGGGGCCGGCCGCACTGGACAATGGCCTAGCCGGCCACACACGTAACACACACACACACCACACACGGATGGCCATGGCACGGCCATTGCTAGTAGCAGTAGCAGTCCGCGGTAGCAGGCAGTAGGAGCACCAGTAGCGGAGCAGAGTTAGCAGCAAAATGGCAATAGCAGGAGAAGCGGCGCCGGCGGCAACTAGCAGCAGCACCAACAGTAAGCAGCGTCGGCAGCAGAGAGTAGCAGCAGAGGTTCCGACCCCCGCCCACCCCCACGTCGCCCGTGTCTGGCGACACGGGGGAAACCCTCGCCACCGTCGAGAGCTCCCCTCCGCCACCAGTACACCCGCTGCGCCGCTGCCGGAGGGACGGCCGGCAAAGCCGCACCGCGCCCGGGGATGGCGGCGGCGGGGCGATTGCGTTCCTGCACCGGCACCCCCGCCCCCGCTGCAGTCCCTCTCCTCTGTCGCCGCCTCCCCGCATCGCTGCCGTCGGTCGGCCGGCGCGGCTGCACCGGGCCTGGGTTGGCTACGGCGTGTGTGGCGGATGCGCTCGCCCCCCTCCCCGCCCCCTTGCGCTGACCCGTCGGCCCCCAGATCGGATCTGGCGCGCCGCGGACTCCCTCCCCGTCCAGCTGCTGCACCGCGTCCTGCCATCCTGCTCGGCGGCGCGGCCGCGCCCGCGTGTTCCTCCCCCGTCCGCCTCTGCCACCCCACTGGTGCAGCCCCCCTTCTTCCTGCTGTCCGTTGGGTTGGGCAAGGCCCTTGGGGGAGTTGGCCGGGGCTCGGTCCTGCCTCGGTGCAGGACACCCTCCGTCCTCGACGGCGTCTCTTCCGAGCTACGGTGACGACCCCTGCTTGTGTGTGGTCACGACGATCCTCGACCAGTCCGGTGTAGTTTTTGCAGTGGATCTTTGTCGACACCGCTCCGGTCCCGACGTCCATGGACCTGCGTTGTCTAGTGTCCTTGGTCTGTCGGCGTCCTTTACCAGCGCGGTTTCAGCCCTAGTGCACCAACGGCTGCGTCCCTTCCAGCCTCGGTTCGCCGGAGTTCGGGTGGCTTCGCCTCCGGCAGCACGGATCCGCGTTCTCTTCCGGCTCCGGATTGCTGGTTGCGTCGGCTGCCTTCCTTCCATCCACGTCGGCTCTCTATACTGCTGCCTCTCCGATCCCGTCCACCTACAAGCCATGTCGGCTCCAAAGCTTGTGTTTTTGTTGGCGGCAGGTGCAGCCTCACCCCACTTCCTAGGTTTCAGTCAATTTGCAGGTTGGCTCCGGCATCTTCGGATCTTGACCTGGTGGCTTTGGGATCGCTTGGACTCAGGCCAGGCGAAATCCATGCTCGGCTTGCCGATGCTGGCAGCAACGATGCTCGCGGGTGTCGTTTTCCTTCCTGGAGGCGCTGCCAAGGCCTTTATCCGTGCCCCTCTACGAGCATCAAGGGAAACCCTAGGTCCGGTTCATCGGATCGGATGGCGGCGGCGTCACGACGTCGTTCCTCCTTCTTGAAGGCGTCATCTTGCTCGCTCGTGGTGTCCCCGGTGTTGGATTTGAAGATGTTTGACGTCATGCTGCTTCGGTCTGCTCCTCTAGTTTTAGGCTTGGTGGGTTTAGTTGTGTTCGTTACTCTGTTCGGGCTGAGCACCCTATCTCTCTATGCTCCGGGCACCATGTTCATGCCTCTTTGTGTTCATGTCATGAGTTGTACCCTTTGTTGTACTCATTCTTCTCTTTCTATCAATGAAAAGATACGCAATCTTTGCGTATTCGCGAAAAAAAGTAGCAGCAGAGCAGCGAGCAACACAAGCAACAGAGCAGTTACAGTAGGTAGACGGAGCAGGGCGCACGACCACGCGCGCCAAGCAGCAGTGCAGCGAGTGGAGCCGCATCGGCAAATCAGCAGCAGCAGGCGGACGTACGCGCACCTGAGGTCGAGGGCGCGACCCGCGGGGCCGTGATTGGATGGGAGCGGCTAGTGTGCGGCGCAGGCGCGGCCATGGACGTGTCCTGCAGGCGTATGTCGTGGCAAGTAGTGACGAGGTGCGGTCGGGAGAAGTCAAGCGCGGGCAGGGTGAGCACGAGCTCACAGAGGGTTCCAACGCGTCGGCTAAGACGGCCTAAAGCGACAGATTCGACGGGGAAAAAGAGGAAGATGATGAGGAGCTCACCGGGCCCTGCTGATGTGCGTTCGCGGGCTCGGGGAGGCTTGGTGACGACGGCGTGGTGGTGGCGTTCTCCGGCGACCGGAGGGGGAGGCAGGGTCGAGCGCGTCGACGACGGACAATGACGGTTGCCCGTGGAGGGGATCGACGGAAGCGACGGCACGAGGGCGTCCTAGCTGGTGGCGCTCGGCGTGGAAGAAGAGGATGACGGCGCGCTTCTTCTAGGCATCAGCGGACGGCGGATGGTGGCCGGTGGCTATGGCAACGACGACGATGGCGCAATCACCGCGCGAGCTCTTGCGCTCGATTTCGAGCAGATGAGGAAGGGGTGCGATGGGGAAAAAGAGGGGATCGGGCGAGCTCGATCTAGGGTTCCCAGGGGGTGTGCTTATAGGGATGGGGAGGCTCTGTGGCATGCGTGGCAGCAATCGAGCGACGACGGCCGCGGATGAACGACACGCACTAGTCTCTGTAAGTAAGGTTGAAGAGGAGGGAGAGATGGGCTGGATTGGGTAATATTCACGATGGGCCAAGTGCACTGTGCAAAAAGAGCCCACTCCACGGTAGTAGTTAGGCATCTTTCTTTTTTTTAACTGTTTTGTAATTTCTCCAATGTTTTGCATTTACTTTATGTTGTCAAATGATTTTTGTTAATTGTGTGACTTAGCACATAAATACTAGGCTATCTTACAGGGATGTACAAAAAGGTTTGAGGCCATTTGGGACTATTTAAATTTATATTTGAATTAAAATGTGTTTATTTAATCCCGCTGATCCGCTAAAAACTCCTAGGGGCAATTTAAAAATCCATTTAATGTTGTTTCCTATATGTTAATTATTTAGTGAATATTTTCAACCCATTCAACATTTTTATTTGTCAGTTTGAAGAAATGTTTTCTCACTTGCAATTTATATTGGATTTTTGGAGTTGATTTGAAACAGGCGGCAGTTAACATAGTAATCATGATGACATTGTTGGGGAACGTTGCAGAAAATTAAAATTTTTCCTACGGTTTCACAAGATCCATCTATGAGTTCATCTAAGCAACGAGTCAAGGGAGAGAGTTTGCATCTACATACCACTTGTAGATCGCGTGCGGAAGCTTGCAAGGTGATGATGGAGTCGTACTCGACGTGATTCGAATCACCGATGACCAAGTGATGAACGGACAGCACCTCCGCGTTCAACACACGTACGGGACGGGAGACGTCTCCTCCTTCTTGATCCAGCAAGGGGGAACGAGAGGTTGAGGAAGACAGCTCCACCGGCAGCACGACGGCGTGGTGATGGTGGAGAGGCAGTACTCCGACAGGGCTTCGCCAAGCACACAACGGATGAGGAGAGGTGTTGGGGAGGGGAGGGCTGCGCCTTGGAGGGTGGTCCGGCTGCCCTCCCCTCACCCCTCTATTTATAGGGGGAAGGGAGAAGGGGGCCGGCCCCCCTAGAACCCATCTAGGGGGGTGCGGCGGCCAAGGGGAGAGGGGGAGAGGGTGGCTTGCCCCCCAAGCCAAGGGGGCGCCCCCTCTAGGGTTCCCCCCTCAACCCTAGGCGCAAGGGCCCAAGGGAGGGGGTGCGCCCAGCCCACCAGGGGCTGGCTCCCTGCCCCACGCAGCCCATGTGGCCCCCCGGGAGGGGTGGCCCCTCCCGGTGGACCCCCGGAACCCTTCCGGTGGCCCCGGTACAATACCGGTATGACCCCGAAACTTCCCGGTGCCCGTTTGACAACTTCCCATATATAAATCTTTACCTCCGGACCCTTACGGAGCTCCTCGTGACGTCCAGGATCCCATCCGGGACTCCGAACAACATTCGGTAGTCACATACTAGTCTTCCTAATAACCCTAGCGTCACCGAACCTTAAGTGTGTAGACCCTACGGGTTCGGGAGACATGCAGACATGACCGAGACGCTCTCAGGTCAATAACCAACAGCGGGATCTGGATACCCATGATGGCTCCCACATGCTCCTCGATGTTGTCATCGGATGAACCACGATGTCGAGGATTCGATCAAACCCTGTATGCAATTCCCTTTGTCAATCGGTACGTTACTTGCCCGAGACTCGATCGTCGGTATCCCAATACCTTGTTCAGTCTCGTTACCGGCAAGTCACTTTACTCGTACCGTAATGCATGATCCCGTGTCCAACACCTTGGTCACATTGAGCTCATTATGATGATGCATTACCGAGTGGGCCCAGAGATACCTCTCCGTCATACGGAGTGACAAATCCCAATCTCGATCCGTGTCAACCCAACAGATACTTTCGGAGATACCGTTAATGCACCTTTATAGTCACCCAGTTATGTTGTGACGTTTGATACACCCAAGGCACTCTTACGGTATCCGGGAGTTACACGATCTCATGGTCGAAGGAAGAGATACTTGACATTGGCAAAGCTCTAGCAAAACGAACTACACGATCTTTTATGCTATGCTTAGGATTGGGTCTTGTCCATCACATCATTCTCCTAATGATGTGATCCCGTTATCAACGACATCCAATGTCCATAGTCAGGAAACCATGACTATCTGTTGATCACAACGAGCTAGTCAACTAGAGGCTCACCAGGGACATATTGTGGTCTAAGTATTCACAGGTGTATTACGATTTCCAGATAATACAGTTATAGCATGAATAAAAGACATGTATCATGAACATTGAAATATAATAATACTTTTATTATTGCCTCTAGGGCATATTTCCAACAGTCTCCCACTTGCACTAGAGTCACCAATCTAGTTACATTGTGATGAATCGAACACCCATAGAGTTCTGGTGTTGATCATGTTTTGCACGCGAGAGAGGTTTAGTCAGCGGATCTACGACATTCAGATCCGTGTGCACTTTGCAAATCTCTATGTCTCCATCTTGAACATTTTCACGGATGGAGTTGAAACGATGCTTGATGTGCCTGGTCTTCTTGTGAAACCTGGGCTCCTTGGCGAGGGCAATAGCTCCAGTGTTGTCACAGAAGAGTTTGATCGGCCCCGACGCATTGGGTATGACTCCTAGGTCGGTGATGAACTCCTTCACCCAAATCGCTTCATGCGCTGCCTCCGAGGCTGCCATGTACTCCGCTTCACACGTAGATCCCGCCACGACGCTCTGCTTGCAGCTGCACCAGCTTACTGCTCCACCATTCGACATATACACGTATCCGGTTTGTGACTTAGAGTCATCCAGATCTGAGTCGAAGCTAGCGTCGACGTAACCCTTTACGACGAGCTCTTCGTCTTCTCCATAAACGAGAAACATGTCCTTCGTCCTTTTCAGGTACTTCAGGATATTCTTGACCGCTGTCCAGTGTTCCTTGCCGGGATTACTTTGGTATCTTGCTACCAAACTTACGGCAAGGTTTACATCGGGTCTGGTACACAGCATGGCATACATAATAGATCCTATGGCTGAAGCATAGGGGATGACACTCATCTCTTCTTTATCTTTTGCCGTGGTCGGTGACTGAGCCGAGCTCAATCTCACACCTTGTAACATAGGCAAGAACCCCTTCTTGGACTGATCCATTTTGAACCTCTTCAAAATCTTATCAAGGTATGTGCTTTGTGAAAGACCTATGAGGCGTCTCGATCTATCTCTATAGATCTTGATGCCTAATATATAAGCAGCTTCTCCAAGGTCCTTCATTGAAAAACATTTGTTCAAGTAGGCCTTAATGCTATCCAGAAATTCTATATTATTTCCCATCAAGAGTATGTCATCTACATATAATATGAGAAATGCTACAGAGCTCCCACTCACTTTCTTGTAAACGCAGGCTTCTCCATAAGTCTGCATAAACCCAAACGCTTTGATCATCTCATCAAAGCGAATGTTCCAACTCGAGATGCTTGCACCAGTCCATAAATGGATCGCTGGAGCTTGCATACTTTGTTAGCGTTCCGAGGATCGACAAAACCTTCCGGCTGCATCATATACAGTTCTTCCTTAAGATGCCCGTTAAGGAATGCTGTTTTGACGTCCATCTGCCATATCTCATAATCATAGTATGCGGTAATTGCTAACATGATTCGGACGGACTTCAGCTTTGCTACGGGAGAGAAAGTCTCGTCGTAGTCAATCCCTTGAACTTGTCGATAACCCTTAGCGACAAGTCAAGCCTTATAGATGGTAACATTACCATCCGCGTCCGTCTTCTTCTTAAAAATCCATTTGTTTTCTATCGCTCGCCTATCATCGGGCAAGTCTGTCAAAGTCCATACTTTGTTTTCATACATGGATTCTATCTCGGATTTCATGGCTTCAAGCCATTTGTTGGAATCCGGGCCCGCCATCGCTTCTTCATAGTTCGAAGGTTCATTGTTGTCTAACAACATGATTTCCAGGACAGGGTTGCCGTACCACTCTGGTGCGGAACGTGTCCTTGTGGACCTACGAAGTTCAGTAGTAACTTGATCCGAAGTACCTTGATCATCATCATTGTTTTCCTCTTCAGTTGGTGTGGGCATCACAGGAAAGGTTTCCTGCGCTGCGCCACTTTCCCGTTCAAGAGGTACTACTTCATCGAGTTCTACTTTCCTCCCACTTACTTCTTTCGAGAGAAACTCTTTTTCCAGAAAGCATCCGTTCTTGGCAACAAAGATCTTGCCTTCGGATCTTAAGTAGAAGGTATACCCGACAGTTTCCTTAGGGTATCCTATGAATACGCATTTTTCCGACTTGGGTTCGAGCTTTTTAGGTTGAAGTTTCTTGACATAAGCATCGCATCCCCAAACTTTTAGAAACGACAGCTTAGGTTTCTTTCCAAACCATAATTCATACGGTGTCGTCTCAAAGGATTTAGACGGTGCCCTATTTAAAGTGAATGTAGCTGTCTCTAGAGCGTATCCCCAAAATGATAGCGGTAAATCGGTAAGAGACATCATAGACCGCACCATATCCAATAGAGTGCGATTACGACGTTCGGACACACTGTTTCGCTGAGGTGTTCCAGGCGGCGTGAGTTGTGAAACGATTCCACATTTCCTTAAGTGTGTACCAAATTCGTGACTTAAGTATTCTCCTCCACGATCTGATCGTAAGAATTTTATCTTTCGGTCACGTTGATTCTCTACCTCATTCTGAAATTCCTTGAACTTTTCAAAGGTCTCAGACTTGTGTTTCATTAAGTAGACATACCCATATCTACTCAAGTCATCAGTGAGAGTGAGAACATAACGATATCCTCCGCGAGCCTCAACGCTCATTGGACCGCACACATCGGTATGTATGATTTCCAACAAGTTGGTTGCTCGCTCCATTGTTCCGGAGAACGGAGTCTTGGTCATTTTGCCCAAAAGGCATGGTTCGCATGTGTCAAACGATTCATAATCAAGAGACTCTAAAAGTCCATCGGCATGGAGCTTCTTCATGCGCTTGACACCAATGTGACCAAGGCGGCAGTGCCACAAGTATGTGGGACTATCGTTATCAACTTTAAATCTTTTGGCATCTACACTATGAACATGTGTAATATTACGCTCGAGATTCATTAAGAATAAACCATTGACCATCGGAGCATGACCATAAAACATATCTCTCATATAAATCGAACAACCATTATTCTCAGACTTAAATGAGTAGCCATCTCGTATTAAATGAGATCCTGATACAATGTTCATGCTCAAACTTGGCACTAAATAACAATTATTAAGGTTCAAAACTAATCCCGTAGGTAAATGTAGAGGCAGCGTGCCGACGGCGATCACATCGACTCTGGAACCATTCCCGACGCGCATCGTCACCTCGTCCTTCGCCAGTCTCCGTTTATTCCGCAGCTCCTGCTGTGAGTTACAAATATGAGCAACGGCACCGGTATCAAATACCCAGGAGTTACTACGAGTACTGGTAAGGTACACATCAATCACATGTATATCAAATATACCTTTGGTGTTGCCGGCCTTCTTATCCGCTAAGTATTTGGGGCAGTTCCGCTTCCAGTGACCCTTCCCTTTGCAATAAAAGCACTCAGTCTCAGGCTTGGGTCCATTCTTTGACTTCTTCCCGGTAACTGGCTTACCAGGCGCGGCAACATCTTTGCCGTCATTCTTGAAGTTCTTCTTACCCTTGCCCTTCTTGAACTTAGTGGTCTTATTGACCATCAACACTTGATGTTCTTTCTTGATTTCAGCCTCTGCTGACTTCAGCATCGAGAACACTTCAGGAATGGTCTTTTCCATCCCCTGCATGTTGTAGTTCATCACAAAGCTCTTGTAGCTTGGTGGGAGCGACTGGAGGATTCTGTCAATGACCGCCTCATCTGGGAGGTTAATGTTCAGCTGGGTCATACGGTTGTGCAACCCAGACATCTTCAGGATGTGCTCACTGACAGAACTATTTTCCTCCATCTTACAACTGTAGAACTTGTCGGAGACATCATATCTCTCGACCCGGGCATGAGCTTGGAAAACTAGTTTCAGCTCTTCGAACATCTCATATGCTCCGTGATGCTCAAAACGCTTTTGGAGCCCCGGTTCTAAGCTGTAAAGCATGCCGCACTGAACGAGGGAGTAATCATCAGCACGAGACTGCCAAGCATTCATAATGTCTTGGTTCTCTGGGACGGGAACGTCACCTAGCGGTCCTTCTAGGACATATTGTTTCCTGGCAGCTATGAGGATGATCCTCAGGTTCCGGACCCAGTCCGTATAGTTGCTACCATCATCTTTCAGCTTGGTTTTCTCTAGGAACGCGTTGAAGTTCATGTTGACATTAGCGTTGGCCATTGATCTACAAGACATATTTGCAAAGGTTTTAGACTAAGTTCATGATAATAAAGTTCTAATCAAATTATGAACTCCCACTTAGATTAGACATCCCTCTAGTCATCTAAGTGTTACACGATCCGAGTCGACTAGCCCGTGTCCGATCATCACGTGAGACGGACTAGTCATCGTCGGTGAACATTCTCATGTTGATCGTATCTTCCATACGATTCGTGTTCGACCTTTCGGTCTCCGTGTTCCGAGGCCATGTCTGCACATGCTAGGCTCGTCAAGTTAACCCTAAGTGTTTTCGCTGTGTAAAACTATCTTACACCCGTTGTATGTGAACGTAAGAATCCATCACACCCGATCATCACGTGGTGCTTAGAAGCGACGAACTGTAGCAACGGTGCACAGTTAGGGGAGAACACTTCTTGAAATTTTTGTAAGGGATCATCTTATTTACTACCGTCGTCCTAAGTAAACAAGATGCATAAACATAATAAACATCACATGCAATTATATAGTTGTGACATGATATGGCCAATATCATATAGCTCCATTGATCTTCATCTTCGGGGCTCCATGATCATCTTGTCACCGGCTTGACACCATGATCTCCATCATCATGATCTCCATCATCGTGTCTTCATGAAGTTGTCACGCCAACGACTACTTCTACTTCTATGACTAATGTTTAGCAATAAAGTAAAGTAGTTTACATGGCGTTATTCAATGACACGCAGGTCATACAAAAAATAAAGACAACTCCTATGGCTCCTGCCGGTTGTCATAATCATCGACATGCAAGTCGTGAATCCTATTACAAAGAACATGATCTCATACATCACAATTCATCATTCATCACAACTTCTGGCCATATCACATCACATGATCAATCGCTGCAAAAACAAGTTAGACGTCCTCTAATTGTTGTTGCATCTTTTACGTGGCTGCAATTGGGTTCTAGCAAGAACGTTTTCTTACCTACGAATCACCACAACGTGATTTTGTCAACTTCTATTTACCCTTCATAAGGGCCCTGTTCATCGATTCTTCTCCAACTAAAGTGGGAGAGACAGACACCCGCCAGCCACCTTATGCAACTAGTGCATGTCAGTCGGTGGAACCGGTCTCACGTAAGCGTACGTGTAAGGTTGGTCCGGGCCGCTTCATCCCACAATACCATTGAGCAAGAAAAGACTAGTAGAGGCAAGTAAGATGACAAAATCCACGCCCACAACAAAATTGTGTTCTACTCGTGCAAAGAGAACTACGCATAGACCTAGCTCATGATGCCACTGTTGGGGAACGTTGCAGAAAATTAAAATTTTTCCTACGGTTTCACCAAGATCCATCTATGAGTTCATCTAAGCAACGAGTCAAGGGAGAGAGTTTGCATCTACATACCACTTGTAGATCGCGTGCGAAAGCTTGCAAGGTGATGATGGAGTCGTACTCGACGTGATTCGAATCACCGATGACCAAGTGCTGAACGGACAGCACCTCCGCGTTCAACACACGTACGGGACGAGAGACGTCTCCTCCTTCTTGATCCAGCAAGGGGGAAGGAGAGGTTGAGGAAGACAGCTCCACCGGCAGCACGACGGCATGGTGATGGTGGAGAGGCAGTACTCCGACAGGGCTTCGCCAAGCACACAACGGAGGAGGAGAGGTGTTGGGGAGGGGAGGGCTGCGCCTTGGAGGGTGGTCCGGCTGCCCTCCCCTCACCCCTCTATTTGTAGGGGGAAGGGAGAAGGGGGCCGGCCCCCCTAGAACCCATCTAGGGGGGTGCGGCGGCCAAGGGGAGAGGGGGAGAGGGTGGCTTGCCCCCCAAGCCAAGGGGGCGCCCCCTCTAGGGTTCCCCCCTCAACCCTAGGCGCAAGGGCCCAAGGGAGGGGGTGCGCCCAGCCCACCAGGGGCTGGCTCCCTGCCCCACGCAGCCCATGTGGCCCCCCGGGAGGGGTGGCCCCTCCCGGTGGACCCCCGGAACCCTTCCGGTGGCCCCGGTACAATACCGGTATGACCCCGAAACTTCCCGGTGCCCGTTTGACAACTTCCCATATATAAATCTTTACCTCCGGACCCTTCCGGAGCTCCTCGTGACGTTCAGGATCCCATCCGGGACTCCGAATAACATTTGGTAGTCACATACTAGTCTTCCTAATAACCCTAGCATCACCGAACCTTAAGTGTGTAGACCCTACGGGTTCGGGAGACATGCAGACATGACCGAGACGCTCTCAGGTCAATAACCAACAGCGGGATCTGGATACCCATGATGGCTCCCACATGCTCCTCGATGTTGTCATCGGATGAACCACGATGTCGAGGATTCGATCAAACCCTGTATGCAATTCCCTTTGTCAATCGGTACGTTACTTGCCCGAGACTCGATCATCGGTATCCCAATACCTTGTTCAGTCTCGTTACCGGCAAGTCACTTTACTCGTACCGTAATGCATGATCCCGTGTCCAACACCTTGGTCACATTGAGCTCATTATGATGATGCATTACCGAGTGGGCCCAGAGATACCTCTCCGTCATACGGAGTGACAAATCCCAATCTCGATCCGTGTCAACACAACAGATACTTTCGGAGATACCTGTAATGCACCTTTATAGTCACCCAGTTACATTGTGACGTTTGATACACCCAAGGCACTCTTACGGTATCCGGGAGTTACACGATCTAATGGTCGAAGGAAGAGATACTTGACATTGGCAAAGCTCTAGCAAAACGAACTACACGATCTTTTATGCTATGCTTAGGATTGGGTCTTGTCCATCACATCATTCTCCTAATGATGTGATCCCGTTATCAACGACATCCAATGTCCATAGTCAGGAAACCATGACTATCTGTTGATCACAACGAGCTAGTCAACTAGAGGCTCACCAGGGACATATTGTGGTCTAAGTATTCACACGTGTATTACGATTTCCAGATAATATAGTTATAGCATGAATAAAAGACATTTATCATGAACATTGAAATATAATAATACTTTTATTATTGCCTCTAGGGCATATTTCCAACAGACATGGCATCATTAGCATGGGATCACTGTAGCTTAATTATCCGGGCGTCACACCTTTCCTCTTCAAGGGAAAACCAACGCAGTGCTCCACTTGAATGGTGCCGGAGTCGCTAAGCCATTGGACCTTGTAGGGACGAGTATGCTTCTTCTTGACCAATTGTAGCTTGGAACATAGCTCTTCACTTGCCAAATTGTAGCAACTTCCTCCGTCGATGGTGACCTTCACGAAGCACCCGTTGATCCCAGCCTTGGTGTGGAATATGTGGCAAACTTGGTCTTCTTCTTGGTGGTGTTGAAGCGTCAAGACCTTGGAGACCACGAGAGAGGGACTTGAATCGTTGTCACAAAGTACTTGAACATCTTCATCTTCATTCACACGCCGGTGCATGGCCACGTGCTCAAGGGCTTCCATTTCTTCTTCACTCATGGAGTCGTATGTGCTATCATTGTTGAAAATCATGGTTCGCTTATTGGTGCATTGGAAGGACTTGTGTCCTCGGCCACCACATGTGAAGCACTTGAGAGAACACTTCTTGAAGAGATCATCCAGTGGTGTCGATGATGAGGGAGTCTTGGATTTGTAGCTGCTTGCCGGAGGACAAGACGAAGAAGGCATAACTTGCTTGGAACTTGACTTCTCTCCGGTACTTGGTGATGCTATAGTTGAGGTAGGAGGTCCCGAGGTCGTGGAACCTTGAGTGTAGGAGTCGTAGCTCTTGGAAGAGTACTTGCGTATTTGAATTCATCTTGTACTTGTCGCTCGGCCTTGGTCACTTGATGAACTAGCTCGAGAAGGTTGGAGTAGGGTTGGAAGTCGGCAGTCCGCTTGATTGGGTGGTTGAGGCCATTCAAGAAGCGTGCCATAGTATGTTGCTCATCTTCTTTGACATTGGCTCTTATCATGGCAATCTCCATTTCTTGGTAGTATTCTTCCACCGTCTTCGTGCCTTGTTTGAGGAGTTGCAACTTCTTGAAAAGATCGCGGGCGTAGTGTGTAGGCACGAAGCAAGCTCCCATAACATCCTTCATTTGTGTCCAAGTCGTGATGGGTGGTTCGCCTGTTGCTTGTCGTTGCTCGATCACTTGTTCCCACCAAATGAGGACGTAGTCTTGAAACTCGAGGGAGGCCATGGTGATCTTTGATACGTCTCCAAAGTATCTATAATTTTTGATTGCTCCATGCTATTATATTATATGTCTTGGATGTTAATGGGCTTTATTTTACACTTTTATATCATTTTTTGGGACTAACCTATTAACCGGAGGCCCAGCCCAAATTGATGTTTTTTGCCTATTTCAGTGTTTTGCGGAAAAGGAATATCAAACGAAGTCCAAATGGGACGAAACCTTCGGGAACGTGATTTTCTCAACAAACGTGATCCAGGAGACTTGGAGTGGGCATCAAGAAACAATCGAGGAGGCCACAAGGCAGGGGGCGCGCCTACCCCCTGGGCACGCCCTCCACCCTCGTGGGCCCCTCGTTGCTCCACCGACCTACTTCTTCCTCCTATATATATCCACGTACCCCCCAATCATCCAGGAGCACCACGAAAACCTAATTCCACCGCCGCAACCTTCTGTACCCGAGAGATCCCATCTTGGGGCCTTTTCCGGAGCTCCGCCGAAGGGGCATTAATCACGGAGGGCCTCTACATCAACTCCACGGCCTCTCCGGTGATGTGTGAGTAGTTTACTTCAGACCTTCGGGTCCATAGTTATTAGCTATATGGCTTCTTCTCTCTCTTTGGATCTCAATACAGAGTTCTCCTCGATCTTCTTGGAGATCTATTCGATGTAATCTTCTTTTGCGGTGTGTTTGTTGAGATCCGATGAATTTGTGGGTTTATGATCAAGTTTATCTATGAACAATATTTGAATCTTCTCTGAATTCTTTTATGTATGATTGGTTTATCTTTGCAAGTCTCTTCGAATTATCAGTTTGGTTTGGCCTACTAGATTGATCTTTCTTGCAATGGGAGAAGTGCTTAGCTTTGGTTTCAATATTGCGGTGCTCGATCCAGTGACAGAAAGGGAAACGACACATATTGTATTGTTGCGATCGAGGATAAAAAGATGGGGTTTATATCATATTGCATGAGTTTATCCCTCTACATCATGTCATCTTACTTAAAACATTACTCTGTTCTTATGAACTTAATACTCTAGATGCATGTTGGATAGCGGTCGATGTGTTGAGTAATAGTAGTAGATGTAGAATCGTTTCGGTCTACTTGTCGCGGACGTGATGCCTATATACATGATCATACCTAGATATTCTCATAACTATGCTCAATTCTATCAATTGCTCGATAGTAATTAGTTTACCCACCGTAATACTTATGCTCTTGAGAGAAGCCACTAGTGAAACCTATGGCCCCGGGTCTATCTTCCATCATATTAATATTCCAACACTTAGTTATTTCTATTGCCGTTTATTTTACTTTGCATCTTTATTTCTCTTGATAATAAAAATACCAAAAATATTATCTTATCGTATCTATCAGATCTCACTCTCGTAAGTGACCGTGCAGGGATTGACAACCCCTTTATCGCGTTGGTTATGAGGTTCTTATTTGTTTATGTAGGTGCGTGGGACTCGAGCGTGATATCCTACTGGATTGATACCTTGGTTCTCAAAAACTGAGGGAAATCCTTATGCTACTTTACGGCATCACCCTTTCCTCTTTAAGGAAAAACCAACGCAGTGCTCAAGAGGTAGCAAGAAGGATTTCTGGCGCCGTTGTCGGGGAGATTCGCGCTAAGTCAAGTCAAGATTTGACTCCCGACAACGAGCCATTTATGGCGCCGTTGCCGGGGAGTCTACGCACAAGTCAAGACATACCAAGTACCCATCACAAACTCTTACCCCTCCCATTACATTATTTGCCATTTGCCTCTTGTTTTCCTCTCCCCCACCTCATCATTGCCGTTTTATTCGCCCTCTCTTTTTCCATTCGCCTTTTTTCACTCGCTTCTTGTTTGCTCGTGTGTTGGATTGCTTGCTTGTCACGACGTCTCAAGCCAATACTAAATTGTGTGACTTTGCCAATACCAACAACAATGATTTTCTTAGCACTCCAGTTGCTCCTCTTACCGATGCTGAATCTTGTGAAATTAATGCTGCTTTGTTGAATCTTGTCATGAAAGATCAATTATCCGGTCTTCCTAGTGAAGATGCCGCTACCCATCTAAATAGCTTTGTTGATTTGTGTAATATGCAAAAGAAGAAAGATGTGGACAATGATATTGTTAAATTAAAGCTATTTCCTTTTTCCCTTAGCGATCGTGCTAAAGCTTGGTTTTCGTCTTTGCCTAAAAATAGTATTGATTCATGGAATAAGTGCAAAGATGCTTTTATCTCTAAGTATTTTCCTCCCGCTAAAATCATCTCTCTTAGAAACAATATTATGAATTTTAAGCAACTTGACCATGAACATGTTGCACAAGCTTGGGAGAGGATGAAGTTAATGATACGTAATTGCCCTACACATGGTTTGAATCTTTGGACGATTATACAAAAAAATTATGCCGAATTGAATTTTGCTTCTAGAAATCTTTTAGATTCGGCCGCGGGAGGCACTTTTATGGAAATCACTTTAGGAGAAGCTACTAAACTCCTAGATAATACTATGGTTAATTATTCTCAATGGCACACCGAAAGATCTACTAATAAAAAAGTGCATGCGATAGAAGAAATTAATGTTTTGAGTGGGAAGATGGATGAACTTATGAAATTGTTTGCTAATAAGAGTGTTTCCTCTGATCCTAATGATGTGTGTTTGTCTACCTTGATTGAGAATAATAATGAATCTATGGATGTGAATTTTGTTGGTAGGAATAATTTTGGTAACAATGCGTATAGAGGAAACTTTAATCCTAGGCCGTTCCCTAGTAATTCCTCTAATAATTATGGTAATTCATACAACAATTCTTATGGAAATTTTAATAAGATTCCCTCTGACTTTGAGACTAGTGTTAAGGAGTTTATGAATTCGCAAAAGAATTTCAATGCTTTGCTTGAAGAAAAATTGCTTAAGGTTGATGAATTGGCTAGGAACGTTGATAGAATTACTCTTGATGTTGATTCTTTGAAACTTAGATCTATTCCACCTAAGCATGATATCAATGAGTCTCTCAAAGCCATGAGAATTTCCATTGATGAGTGCAAAGAAAGAACCGCTAGGATGCGTGCTAAGAAAGATTGCTTTGTGAAAGTGTGTTCTTCTAGTTTCTATGAAAATAAAGATGAAGATCTAAAAGTTATTGATGTGTCTCCTATTAAATATTTGTTTTGCAATATGAATCTTGATAATGATGGGACTGAAGATGAGCCACTTTACCTAGAAGGCGTTCTAAAAAATTGGAGTTTTTAGATCTTGATGCAAAAATCGGTAAAAGTGGGATTGAAGAGGTCAAAAATTTGGATATCAATGAACCCACTATTTTGGATTTCAAGGAATTTAATTATGATAATTGCTCTTTGATAGATTGTATTTCCTTGTTGCAATCCGTGCTAAATTCTCCTCATGCTTATAGTCAGAATAAAGCTTTTACTAAACATATCGTTGATGCTTTGATGCAATCTTATGAAGAAAAACTTGAGTTCGAAGTTTCTATCCCTAGGAAAATTTATTATGAGTGGGAACCTACTATTAAAATTAAAATTAAAGATCATGAATGGTATGCTTTGTGTGATTTGGGTGCTAGTGTTTCCACGATTCCGAAAACTTTATGTGATTTGCTAGGATTCCGTGAATTTGATGATTGTACTTTAAACTTGCACCGTGCGGATTCCACTATTAAGAAACCTATGGGAAGAATTCATGATGTTCTTATTGTTGCAAATAGGAACTATGTGCCCGTAGATTTCACTGTTCTTGACATAGATTGCAATCCTTCATGTCCTATTATTCTTGGTAGACCTTTCCTTAAAACGATTGGTGCAATTATTGATATGAAGGAAGGGAAAATTAGATTCCAATTTCCGTTAAGGAAGGGCATGGAACACTTTCCTATAAAGAAAATTAAATTACCATATGAATCTATTATGAGAGCCACTTATGGATTGCACACCAAAGATGACAATACCTAGATCTATCCTTGCTTTTATGCCTAGCTAGGGGCGGTTAACGATAGCGCTTGTTGGGAGGTAACCCAATTTTATTTTTATTCCTTGCTTTTTGCTCCTGTCTATTAATCAATAATTTTTCTAGCCTCTGTTTTGGTTGTGTTTTTTGTGTTTAATTAGTGTTTGTGCCAAGTAGAACCGTTGGGAAGACTTGGGGAAAGTCTTTTTGATCTTGCTGTAAAAAACAGAAACTTTAGCGCTCACGAGAATTGCTACCATTTTTTACTGGAGAGTGAAATTTAGTTAATTATTTTTGAAGATGATTAATAGATAAATTACTCACGTCCAGAAATTTATTTTAGAATTTTTGGGGTTCCATAAGTATTTGAAACCTACAGATTACTACAGACTGTTCTGTTTTTGATAAATTCTATTTTTCGTGTGTTGTTCGCTTATTTTGATGAATCTATGGCTAGTAAAAGAGTTTATAAACCATAGAGAAGTTGGAATACATTAGGTTTAACACCAATACAAATAAATAATGAGTTCATTACAGTACCTTGAAGTGGTGGTTTGTTTTCTTTTACTAACGGAGCACACGAAGATTTTCTTTTAAGTTTTGTGTTGTGAAGTTCTCAAGTTTTGGGTAAAGATTTGATGGATTATGGAACAAGGAGTGGCAAGAGCCTAAGCTTGGGGATGCCCATGGCACCCCAAGGTAAAATACAAGGACACCAAAAAGCCTAAGCTTGGGGATGCCCCGGAAGGCATCCCCTCTTTCGTCTTCGTTCATCGGTAACTTTACTTGGAGCTATATTTTTATTCGCCACATGATATGTGTTTTGCTTGGAGCATCTTGTATGATTTGAGTCTTAGCCTTTTAGTTTACCACAATCATCCTTGCTATACACACCTTTTGAGAGATACACACATGAATTGTAATTTATTAGAATACTCTATGTGCTTCACTTATATCTTTTGAGCTATACAGTTTTTTCTCTAGTGCTTCACTTATATCTTTTAGAGCACGGCGGTGGTTTTATTTTATAGAAATAATTGATCTCTCATGCTTCACTTATATTATTTTGGGAGTCCTTTAGAACAACATGGCAATTTGCTTTTAGGCATAATAAAAACTTTCATATAAGTGCATTGAATACTAAGAGAAGTTTGATACTTGATGATTGTTTTGAGATATGGAGATAGTGATATCAAAGTTGTGTTAGTTGAGTAGTTGTGAATTTGAGAAATACTTGTGTTGAAGTTTGCAAGTCCCATAGCATGCACGTATGGTAAACATTGTGTAACAAATTTGAAACATGAGGTGTTATTTGATTGTCTTCCTTATGAGTGGCGGTCGTGGACGAGCGATGGTCTTTTCCTACCAATCTATCCCCCTAGGAGCATGCGCGTAATACTTGGTTTTTGATGACTTGTAGATTTTTGCAATAAGTATGTGAGTTCTTTATGACTAATGTTGAGTCCATGGATTATACGCACTCTCACCCTTCCATCATTGCTAGCCTCTTCGGTACCGTGCATTGCCCTTTCTCGAGAGTTGGTCCAAACTTTGTCGGTGCATCCAAATCCCGTGATATGATACACTCTATCACACATAAACCTCCTTATATCTTCCTCAAAACAACCACCATACCTACCTATTATGGCATTTCCATAGCCATTCCGAGATATATTGCCATGCAACTTTCCACCGTTCTGTTTATTATGACATGCATCATCATTGTCATATTGCCTTGCATGATCATGTAGTTGACATCGTATTTGTGGCAAAGCCACCATTCATAGTTTTTCATACATGTCACTCTTGATTCATTGCCCATCCCGGTACACCGTCGGAGGCATTCATATAGAGTCATACTTTGTTCTAGTATCGAGTTGTAATCATTGAGTTGTAAATAAATAGAAGTGTGATGATCATCATTCATAGAGCATTGTCCCAATCAAAAAAAGAGAAGGCCAAAAGAAAAAAAGCCCAAAAAAAGAGAATAAAAAGGGGCAATGCTACTATCCTTTTTCCACACTTGTGCTTCAAAGTAGCACCATGATCTTTATGATAGAGAGTCTCTTGTTTTGTCATTTTCATATACTAGTGGGAACTTTTCATTATAGAACTTGGCTTGTATATTCCAACAATGGGCCTCCTCAAGTGCCCTAGGTCTTCGTGAGCAAGCAAGTTGGATGCACACCCACTTAGTTTCTTTTGTTGAGCTTCCATACATTTATAGCTCTAGTGCATCCGTTGCATGGCAATCCCTACTCCTTGCATTGACATCAATTGATGGGCATCTCCCTAGCCCATTGATTAGCCGCATCGATGTGAGACTTTCTCCTTTTTTGTCTTCTCCACATAACCCCCTTCATTATATTCTATTCCACCCATAGTGCTATATCCATGGCTCACGCTCATGTATTGCGTAAAAGTTGAAAAAAGTTTGAGATTACTAAAGTGTGAAACAATTGCTTGGCTTCTCATCGGGGTTGTGCATGATGAGAGCATTCTTGTGTGACGAAAATGGAGCATGACCAAACTATATGATTTTGTAGGGATGAACTTTCTTTGGCCATGTTATTTTGAGAAGACATGATTGCTTAGTTAGTATGCTTGAAGTATTATTATGTCAATATTAAACTTTTATCTTGAATCTTAAAGATCTGAACATTCATTCCACACTAAAGAAAAATTACATTGAGAAATATGTTAGGAAGCTTTCTACATCAAAAATTCTTTTTTTATCATTTACCTACTCGAGGACGAGCAAGCATTAAGCGTGGGGATGCTTGATACGTCTCCAACGTATCTATAATTTTTTATTGCTCCATCCTATTATATTATCTGTTTTGGATGTTAAGGGGCTTTATTTTACACTTTTATATCATTTTTTGGGACTAACCTATTAACCGGAGGCCCGGCCCAAATTGCTATTTTTTTGCCTATTTCAGTGTTTCGCAGAAAAGGAATATCAAATGAAGTCCAAACGGAATGAAACCTTCGGGAACGTGATTTTCTCAACAATCGTGATCCAGGAGACTTGGAGTGGGCGTCAAGAAACAATCGAGGAGGCCATGAGGCAGGGGGCGCGCCCTCCACCCTCGTGGGCCCCTTGTTGCTCCACCGACCTACTTCTTCCTCCTATATATATCCACGTACCCCCCAAACATCCAGGAGCACCACGAAAACCTAATTCCACCGCCGCAACCTTCTGTACCCGAGAGATCCCATCTTTGGGCCTTTTCCGGAGCTCCGCCGGAGGGGGCATTGATCACGGAGGGCCTCTACATCAACTCCATGGCCTCCCCGGTGATGTGTGAGTAGTTTACTTCAGACCTTCGGGTCCATAGTTATTAGCTAGATGGCTTATTCTCTCTCTTTGGATCTCAATACATAGTTCTCCTCGATCTTCTTGGAGATCTATTCGATGTAATCTTCTTTTGCGGTGTGTTTGTCGAGATCCGATGAATTGTGGGTTTATGGTCAAGTTTATCTATGAACAATATTTGAATCTTATCTGAATTCTTTTATGTATGATCTGTGTATCTTTGCAAGTCTCTTCGAATTATCAGTTTGGTTTGGCCTACTAGATTGATCTTTCTTGCAATGGGAGAAGTGCTTAGCTTTGGGTTCAATATTGCGGTGCTCGATCCCAGTGACAGAAAGGGAAACAACATGTATTGTATTTTTGCCATCGAGGATAAAAAGATGGGGTTTATATCATATTGCATGAGTTTACCCCTCTACATCATGTCATCTTACTTAAAGCATTACTCTGTTCTTATGAACTTAATACTCTAGATGCATGCTGGATAGCGGTTGATATGTGGAGTAATAGTAGTAGATGCAGAATCATTTCAGTCTACTTGTCGCAGACGTGATGCCTATATACATGATCATACCTAGATATTCTCATAACTATGCTCAATTCTATCAATTGCTCGACAGTAATTCGTTTACCCACCATAATACTTATGCTCTTGAGAGAAGCCACTAGTGAAACCTATGGCCCCTGGGTCTATCTTCCATCATATTAATCTTCCAACACTTAATTATTTCTATTTCCGTTTATTTTACGTTGCATCTTTATTTCTCTTTATCATAAAAATACCAAAAATATTATCTTATCATATCTATCAGATCTCACTCTCGTAAGTGACCGTGAAGGGATTGACAACCCCTTTGTGCGTTGGTTGCGAGGTTCTTATTTGTTTGTGTAGGTGCGTGGGACTCGAGCGTGATCTCCTACTGGATTGATACCTTGGTTCTCAAAAACTGAGGGAAATACTTACGCTACTTTACTGCATCACCCTTTCCTCTTCAAGGGAAAACCAACGCAGTGCTCAAGAGGTAGCAATCTTCTTTTACTCATCATAGTTGTGAAGTCGGAATATCTTGTCCACCTTCAATGCCCATGAGAGATATTCTTCGGGGTCATTGCTTTCGGAGAACTTGGGCATGGCGAACTTGAGCTTGTCATAGTGGAGTTCTTCATCATAGTGGTGGTTTTGATGTCGCTCTTGCCGTGGAGGAAGGTCCTCAAATGCTCATTCCTCTTGATGTCGCTCTTGGAATGGAGGAGGGTCTTCAAGCACTCGTTCCACTTGGTGTCGCTCTTGTCATGGAGGAGGATGAGGCATATGCGCTTGGTTTCGCCTTTCTTGTTGCTCTTCACGTCGGGCGGCTTCTTCTTGTCGTGCTTGACGGAATGCTTCTTCTTGTTCACGCACTTGGCGGTTGCGCTCGTCAACAGCTCTAGTGGCCTTGTGGAGTGCGTTTTGCGATTCAAGTGCTTGTGCTTCACGGCGCTCTTGTGCTTGTCGGATTGCATCACCGTATTGAGGTTCTTGACATTGCACTTGTGAAGGTTGCTCTTGGTCCTTAGCATCTTGTGCTTGGCGTCTCGCTGTTTCACGTGCTCGTACTCGGTCTTGCAATCCATTGCCACGGAATGGATTTTCTTGAGCTTGGCGATCTGAGTGTAGTCCCAGCAAGGAAATGGAGCTCGAGGAGGACTCACATCGGAAGAAGAGTATGCCGACGAGTGGCGACGCCGTCTTGGTGAAGAAGTTGAGGAAGACGCACGGCTCACAATCATGGTGTGGAATTCTTCCATTTGTTTGGCGAGCTTGGCGTCTAGGTAGTCATGCTTCCTTGCTTCTGATTGACGAAGGTCGGTGGTGAGTTTCTCAATGCAATCACCCAAAGCTTCACTTTCTTGATGGAGAGCTCGTTGGGCGATGAAGAAGTGGTTCTTGGTGACGTAGTCGCGTTCATCATCTTGACCCTCGAAGAGTGGGTTCATCGAACTAGTTGGCCTATCCATCATAACCAAGTGGAGGTGAGTAGGAAAATGAGAGAACAATACCAAGTTACCTTTTCCAAAGATTGTGGATGTATCGAGTGTCACTCAATGTAATGCTATAATAGTAGAATTGGTACCGGGTTTGTTTCTCACACCTACACAAGTAAATCTTATGGAGGATCTTGGTTAGGATGAGTGGCACAAAATTTCAAGCAAATGTTAGTCAAGATATCGATAAGGTTGAGAGGGTTCACAAAATTGCAAGTAAAGCAAATAGATCAAACCCAAGAATATCACTAGGAACACACACACGACTGATAGATGGGATCCGCACAACCAAGGAGTGAGCTCAAGAAGTGTGACCACGGGAAATGCTCTTGTTGTACGGATGCAAGAGAGACGCTAGCTCGATTGCTCAAACGGGCTATATACGCTTGTGCACCAACCTATGAGAAAAATGTGCCGTCTTCAATCCCAAATATATTAAGTATGTAGTGACCAACATGATGTAGCAATGCAAAATGGCTCGATGTTATTGCTTACAAGCTCTTCGTTTCTCCTATTTTGCTGAAACGCTTTCTTTTATCACTATGCTTGATGCTCGAGCCAAGTATGATATGAGAAAAGTATGTAAGATATGCACGGAAGAGACTTATGGCACAAAGATGATAGCAAGATGATTTGCACACTAAATGTAGCTATGCGGAGTAAGCGTATCACTAAGGTGCACGAAGAGCGTGGCCCGGCAATTCTCAACTCGCTAGTCTCAATAGGTAAGGACGCAAAATGGTTGGGGTTATCAAAGCAATGGCAAGGAAATGTACTATGTTCGTCGAAGTTACCGTCCTTATTACGGTTGGTATGAGGGTGAAGTGCTCATTGTCGATATCAAGGTCGCTGCGATGATGAAGAGCGGTGTCATCGATGTCAACCATTCCCATGTAGCCAAAACACCTTAGGAAACGGAAAACCACAACTCAAAATTGGTCAAATGCGGAAGGTGGGTGTTTTTATGGTGAAATTTATTATGGAGTCAAAAGGTGGTGGTAATGGTATATGTGGATGGGATATATGAAGAGCTACAAAACGAGCTAAAGAACACAAAAAAGGGACTTGGGAGGTGAAAGTTATGGCCAAAACGGAGTTGTTGGTGGGCTGATTCGGGGGGTGCGGGAACCCGAGGGTGAGAGGTGCGGGTGCCCGGGGTGGTCAGGGACAAACAGCCCGGCGGGCACCCGGGGGTTCGGGGCGCGGGTGCCCGGGGGTCTCAGATTTGGGCAGAAATTTTGGGGAAATGGCCAAAATCGATGGATTTGTGGTGGGAAGGGTGGGGGTGAAGGTGTAGGGGCTAGATCCACTTGCCAAACAACAAATCCATGGACTAAAACAACCAAATCTCACAAGATCCAACAAATTCCAAGAAAACATTTTGGGGCTATTTTTGTGGGGATATTCGAATTAGGACAAAAACAACAAAATCAAGCTAGCAAGGGGATAGGGACTCCAATATGTGAATCAACCTTGCTCATGATACCAAGATGTTGTAGGGTGAAACCCTAGGGAAGATCTTTTCACACTTGGAGGGGGGAAAGTGATGAAGACACAAGAACACGAGAGGAAAACCACTCAAACATACCCAAATCACACATCCACTAGAGTAGCATACATGAGATCCACAAGTATACATGAACAATTCAAGGAAAATAGCACTAGGATAAAGTTCTTCCCACTCCCTAGAGAGGTGAGCTCTTGGTGATGATCTTCTCCAAGAGGAGGGCTTGATAATCCACTAGGATTCTTCCCAAGAGGGGCCTTGATCTCCAAGAGGAGGGTAAGATGAGCAAAGCTCTCTCAATATCTATCCAATACTTTGCTAACCCTAAAAACGAGCTAGGTGAGGAGTACTTATAGCCTAGGGACGAAATTAGAGGAAAACGGGGGCACAAGCTTCTTTTAACCCTAAATGCGTGTAGGCATATTCGGTGGAGTCCGGGCACCCGAACCGGTCAGAGGCAGACACCCAAGAGGGGTCGGGCACCCGGCTGGTTCAAAGGAGGCCGGGCCTTGGCGCTGAAGGGGGCCGGGCACTCAGGGGTGATGGCCCGGGCACCCAGGGCGGCTGCTGGCTCCCAGGTGGGGTGGTTGGGCACCCAGGGCCGAAGGGCCGGGCACCAGGGGCAGCCTACTAGTGCACAGGCGAGGAGGGGACGGGCATCCGGGCCCATCATGGTCGGGCACCTGAGGCGGTCGGGCGCAACTGTAGGGGGGCGGGGCACCCGGGGTGAGTTGGTCGGGCAGCCCGGGGTGGCCAGGGCCGGTTCCCAGCCGGCGGTCGGGCACCCGGAGTGTCCAGGAACTCTGATTCCTCGTTCTTCTTGTCCATCTCTTCCTTCTCTTGCTCTATAGATGCTGGTGTCTCCGTTGTCACCTTCTCACGATCATCTTCACGACCATACCGTACCAATCCAGAGGAGACGAAGGAGATTACGTACAAGAACTGCTCGACAAAGGTTATATACGCGAATCCCTTAGTCCTTGTGTTGTTCCTATCATTTTAGTGCCGAAAAAGGATGGTACGTCGCGTATGTGCGTTGATTGTAGAGGCATTAATTATATTACTATTCGTTATCGTCATCCTATTCCTAGGCTAGATGATATGCTTGATGAATTGAGTGGCTCTACAATATTCTCCAAAATTGATTTGCTAGTGGATACCACCAAATTCGTATGAAATTGGGAGATGAATGGAAAACAACATTTAAAACTAAGTTTGGATTATATGAGTGGTTAGTCATGCCTTTTGGGTTAACTAATGCACCTAGTACTTTCATGAGGTTAATGAACGAAGTTTTACGTGCTTTCATTGGACGATTTGTGGTAGTTTACTTTGATGACATATTGATTTATAGCAAATCTTTGGAGGAACATTTGGAACATTTACGTGTTGTTTTTATTGCTCTACGTGATGCACGTTTGTTTGGTAACCTTGGAAAGTGCACCTTTTGCACCGACCGAGTATCTTTTCTTGGCTATGTTGTTACTCCACAGGGAATTGAAGTTGATAAAGCCAAGATTGAAGCTATTGAGAGTTGGCCGCAGCCCAAAATGGTCACACAAGTGAGGAGTTTCCTTGGCCTCGCTGGTTTCTATAGGCATTTTGTGAGAGATTTCAGCACCATTGTTGCACCTCTCAACGAGCTTAGAAAGAAGGATGTGCCTTTTGTTTGGGGTACCGCACAGGAAGAAGCCTTCACGGTATTGAAAGATAAGTTGACACATGCTCCTTTACTCCAACTTCCTAATTTTAATAAGACTTTTGAGCTTGAATGTGATGCTAGTGGAATTGGATTAGGAGGTGTGTTATTACAAGATGGCAAACCTGTTGCATACTTTTCTGAAAAATTGAGTGGGCCTAGTCTGAACTATTCTACTTATGACAAAGAAATATATGCTCTTGTTCGGACCTTAGAAACATGGCAACATTATTTATGGCCCAAGGAATTTGTTATACATTCTGATCATGAATCTTTGAAACACATTAAAAGTCAAGCAAAACTGAATCGTAGACATGCTAAATGGGTTGAATTCATTGTGATTTTCCCTTATGTCATTAAACACAAGAAGGGTAAAGAAAATGTTATTGCTGATGCATTGTCTCGTCGTTATACTATGCTTTCATAACTTGGCTTTAAAATATTTGGTTTGGAGACCATCAAAGATCAATATGTGCATGATGCTGAATTTAAAGATGTATTGCAGGATTCTAAGGAAGGGAGAACTTGGAACAAGTTTGTTCTTAACAATGGATTTGTGTTTCGTGCTAACAAGCTATGCATTTCAGCTAGCTCCGTTCATCTTTTGTTGTTGCAGGAGGCGCATGGAGGAGGATCAATGGGACACTTTGGCATCAAGAAGACGGAGGATATACTTGCTACACATTTCTTTTGCCAAAGATGAGATGGGATGTTGAGCGTTTTGTTGCTCGCTGCACTACATGTCAAAAAGCTAAGTCAGGACTCAATCCTCATGGTTTATATATGCCTTTGCCTGTACCTAGTGTTCCTTGGGAGGATATATCTATGGACTTTGTTTTAGGTTTACCTCGAACAAAGAAGGGGAGGGATAGCATATTTGTTGTCGTGGATAGGTTCTCAAAAATGGCACACTTTATACCATGTCATAAAAGCGATGATGTTGTTAATGTTGCTGATTTGTTCTTTCGTGAAACTATTCGCTTGCATGGTGTGCCAAATACTATTGTTTCAGATCGTGATACTAAATTTCTTAGCCACTTTTGGAGATGTTTATGGGCTAAGTTGGGGACTAAACTGCTTTTTAGTACTACTTGTCACCCCCAAACTGATGGACAAAGTGAAGTAGTCAATAGAACATTGTCTACTATGCTTAGGGCTGTTTTGAAGAATAACAAGAAAATGTGGGAAGAATGCTTGCCTCATATTGAATTTGCTTATAATCGTTCATTGCATTCTACTACCAAGATGTGCCCTTTTGAAATTGTGTATGGTTTTCTACCTCGTGCACCTATTGATTTGTTGCCTCTTCCATCTTCGAAGAAGGTTAATTTTGATGCTAAAGAACGTGTTGAATTGATTTTAAAAATGCATGAGCTAACTAAGGAAAACATTGAGCGTATGAATGCTAAATATAAACTTGCTGGAGATAAGGGTAGAAAACATGTTGTGTTTGCACCTGGAGATCTTGTTTGGTTACATTTGCGTCAGGATAGATTTCCTAATTTGCGCAAATCAAAGCTAATGCCACGTGCTGATGGTCCTTTTAAGGTGTTATATAAAATAAATGATAATGCATATAAACTTGAGCTGCCTGCAGATTTTGGGGTTAGTCCCACTTTTAACATTGCAGATTTGAAGCCTTATTTGGGTGAGGACGATGAACTTTCGTCGAGGACGACTTCATTTCAAAAGGGGAGGATGATGAGGACATCAATACCATTGTTACACCCACAGCCCCTGCTGCTATACATACTGGACCAATTACTAGAGCTCGTGCACGCCAATTGAATTATCAGGTTCTTTCGTTTCTTGGTAACGATTCTAATGTTCATGAGAATATGATGCTGCCTAAATTGGATACATTTGTTTTGCTTAAAAATGAAGGGCCTAGCTTGGACAAGAAAGATGAACCTTGGAGTAAGATCAAGCATGGAGATGATGGCATGCGCAAGGGAATCAAGAACGGAGTTACAAGTGATGATTTCAGGACTTTGAAGCCACCATAAGGAGTGCATGAAGCCTTGGACGAAATATACAAGATGCCACTTCATAAGTTTTGTCCAGAGGCTATTTTAGGTGTTGTGTCACCTTATTATTGGGCCAGGCCCATGTATTTTCGAAATACTTAAGTATAGGCTGTTTTTAGAGTCCGTATGTGTGGGGAAACAAGAGTTAGGGTTGGTTTCGGACCCCTCCTCCAAGGGCCACGAAATCCCCCCCCCCCTCTTCCTCCATATATACAGCCCTTAGGGCGTCGTTTAGACTTTGGGTTTTGTTTAGATTAAAAGTTCGCCATAGCTACAACTTCGCGTACTTCATTTGTGTCCAACGACTAGACCAAGACGTCACAGAACCCCACCTTGATCAATAAAGCTTTCATCTTATATTCACAATATCCAGATTGCAATCTCAGTTTCTTGCTTGTTCTTCGTTTGCCTGCAGGAAACAGACCTTCATGGTCAGGTTGATCGTGCTCCGGCGTGGTCAATAACCTCTCGGAGTTGGTTTAGCGATTGCTAAGGCGTGACGTCCTCGCACGTTCGTAGTCAGATCGTCAAAGTCGACTTCCTCCAAAACGATAGCCACCATCTCATCGAAAGACGGGACACCTTTGCCCCTATCATGTATGGGAATGCTTCTCATACGACCTGCTCTTGTAGCAATCTAGTCATGATGTATTTGTGATGTGAAAGCCTCTCAAAAGAAAATTGGCTTAGCAAAATGGGAATTGTTCAACTATGCTCCATCATGGAATGATTTTCTTTCATAAGAATTTACTGGTATATTGTGACCTAGGCGAGAAAATGATAAATGCCCTTGGAGATGATGGGCGTGAGAGATTCCTTGCTTCATAGTTTTGCATATTTAACTCACGTTGTGCAAGTCCCCCTAGAACAAAGCTCTAGAGGAAATGGTAGTTGCGCTTGCCAATGAAAATGGTGATAACTACCATAGGCTTGAGCAAAAGAGTTTGCCCCCATGATTTTTTTTGCAGGTGAAATGGAGAACTGGTGAGGTATGGATGCATCACTCATGTTTGTTTTTTATGAGCATAGTCAATGCAAATTGACAGATCTTCTTCCTCTGAGAAGATAGTGTGATGTGAGGTGGTTTGAACGGGCGGAGTAAGGAGAACACTCTTTCACCTAACAAATTTCATTGCCACTCATCTAGAGATGGTCGTCTTGCGAGTCAAGAGGTCTCGTGTAGATTATAGATCCGATTGCTAGAAGAACAAGTTGCATGATGTTTGCAATCTTGGTATTTGAATAACACTTCACTAGAACTGTCAAGTGTGACTTAATTATGCAGGCAAGATCACTAACAACTAGTAATGTATGTAGATAATTCGCGCCTTAAATTCCCACCACAGATCGCATGTATACTTTAGAGAGCAAAATAAGCAGCATTTGCACTTTGGAGTACTGGATGGTATAGGCGCTTCGCTACTCCTGTAATTGAAGGTAGTGTGTGGTAGTGGAGCACTGGCAAACACAAATTGCATGGTTCATGCAACTGGAAGACTTGCCCCATGTATTCTTTAGCAAGAACCCAATGTGATTTTGAATGAACAAAGGAAAAAAGAAATTGCATGGCTCAGATACAAGCTTTGATGCAATCTGCCTCAATGCATAATGACTGGACTAACTTGTTGTTGGATGTTACTCTCCTTTTCCAGTACAAGCACAGTCCCATGTATTTTTCAGCTCAACCTCAACCAGTGCTGCCTATTCCTTTGTAAACAAGGACCATTGTCCTATGTAAGATAATTCGGAACAGAGGCACCATGTGTGCTCCGTGCATTTTTTAGCTTGGAAACACACAGATGTACATGTGCATATATATTTTGACGCACTAGATGGCGCGTCTTTTTCTCTAGAACATCCTCTTGTGGTGACTTGGACAAGAAATCAAATGATTGTACAATTTGACGACCATCGAAGCGCAATAGAGATGGGAGGAGAATCAGGTCCCATCGGGTGTGCCATTTTGTTTCGCCAAAAAGAAACACGTCGCTCCCCTTTTTTAGGGAGGGTATTTATTAATGTGTACAAGTAAAAAATTGCGGGACGTGCCACTTGTTTATGAGAGCAAGAAATAAAAAGAGACAAAATAATGGACAAAATAGTATACGGAACACTACACTTTATTGATCATTGTATTGAATACAAATACATGTACATGCTCCATGGCGTTTATCCTATTGCCTTCCGGGTCGCGCTTAAGGAGTATTTGACTGAAGAGATTGTGTAGTTTGGCGATTCCCAGTGCATTGCAAGCAGCCGGTTAATTACATCCGTGGGGTCGATCCCATGGAATACCTTCGATTAAGCTGCGCTGATGGTCGTCGTCATGTATCGGATTGCTCATCCATATGCATGTGTGATGCTCATGAAATATGTTGTGGATGGCTGTAACACCCATGATGCAAGATCAAATGCATGAAGCATGCAACAACACAACATGTATGAACTCACACCAAGCATAATGCAACATGTGAGGAGGCCATGATGCAACAATTAATGACAAGACAAGACAATACAATGCAATGAGAAACAAAACAAAACCCAAATAGGAAACCGAAACGATGAAACCACTAGGAATTGATGACAAACAAGATGGATATATTGCCAAATTGGGAAAAGTTACATATGGGGTGTTACAACACTCCACCACTACAAGAGGATCTCGTCCCGAGATCTAGGATGGCACCGGAGGGAAAACGGAAGAGGAAGAGAAGAGGTAAAACTAAGTTGCTTCTTTGACAAACGAGTGAAACCAATGAACCTTGAGAGGTTAACAATTGAAAGACAGAATACAACAAAGATGAACAAAGTTGAAAACCTCCGTTAGAAAAGAGGAACAAGGTACATCACGAGAACCCTGTAGGTTGAAAGACATGATAAAAGGGTTGCAATGGACAAGAAGTACATGCAAGCACTCCGGTCGAAACGAGATAGAGAGGGGGAAAAGAATGATATAATCTGGACAGCACTCCGACTGTAAATGAAAGGAATTGAACATGAACTTGACAAGATGATGCCTCTGAAACAATCGAAAGAATGGCGCAAGGCGTAAGGGAGATTTCAAGCGGCACTCCGGCTGAGAAGGGAGGCAAAACTTGACAGAATGGGAAGAACTTGAAAAGAGGGCACGACACTCCGGTTAAAAGGATAAGCATGAAAAGAACACGGTCCTCACAATTTGAGATGAAGAGTGAAGAGAGCAACATCACAATGCCTCCAGGAGATTTGATCATTGGAGAAAGAATGGAGAAGAAAAATGCCAACTTCTGCCACAAATGAGCTTGGAAAACACCCTTCCAAGAAGGTTATAACGGAGTTGTTGGAAAACCAACAACGAAACGAATAAGCTTATAGTGGGATTATGAAAAACTTCTCAAAACTATGAGATGAAATTCTGCCACTAACGGAAACAATAGATTGGATTGATATGAACAAGGAGACGAGAAGCTTATCTCACCGGGAGGATAAATGAAGAACTTGGGTCATTTATGAGCACCATAAATAGCAACAATCCTTAGGGAAAGCTTTAGGTGAAATATAACCCAAGATAACTCCAACAAAGAGAATGATGGATTGACAAGAGCTCATGCTAGAACAAATTGATGGGTTTAACTATCTCATTCTTGACAACTTGCGAATCATGACACACGAAGGGAAATTGTCAAGAGTGTCATAACACCACCTCAAAAGATAATGTAGGAAGAATTGCACTTCGGATGCAAGATGAAGAATGCTTGAACTCCTCAAATAAGTCATGTGTTGAACACCATGTTTATTTATAGAGTATAGCTTGGCGGATCTTAACTTCAAGAGAAATCTTGAAGAATAATTGCAGAATGAAAAGAAACCTTGACGAACCGCCATGTAGAGCCTCCACGAAAAACTCCAGTAACAAAAGGATGATCAAACAAAAGGAAAGAGAAGTTGAAAACACAAGGTGAAGCCTTATAATGATATAGATGGATCTTCGCGATGATATAACCGAGAAAAAAACTTGTAACTCTGAAAAGAAAGATGATCAAAAGAAATCAAGAATTTTGATGAACCTCCGGAATAAGGAATTGAATTTACTCGATGAAACAAGAATAAGAATTACATTATGCTTATCCTTCACCAATTTAAATTGATGACAAGCAACGGATTTGGCATACTACTTATTCTCGTAGAAAGGATTAAGATAGATATAGTGCAAACTTGAATAAGGTCTTCAACGAACCACCGGTAGGATTTGGAAACAACGAATAAATTGATATGAGCACACGGAAGAGGAATGTTGAACGATCCACCGTAAGAAGTGAAAACGAACGAAGTAAAGGGGTGAATCACCGGTAAGAATTAGAGAACGAATGAAGATACTTGAGGGGATTTAGATACAAGTGAACGAAGAGATCGTGAACTGATTAGATAATAATTGAATGATGCACCGGTAAGATTTCGAGAATGAGAGCTGAAAGCTGGAATGAATAAACCTGAAAAGATGGCCTTCGGCAAATCAAACTGAAAAGACTCATGAATTGCTCCGGATGGGTGAAAAGAATTCTCATAATCAAAAACAATTATGAGAGGATGGCATAAGGCTAGAACCATGAATCTTCGAGAGAACGGACCAAGATTTGAGAGAAACTCTTCTTCGGTCTTCAAGTGTTGAGAATGACAACGAGAAACACCACCATGAATTGTTGATGACACTCCGGAATGATTAAAAGAGGAGAGGTTGAGCCAAAGATGAAAAGAATTTGAAAGCGATATTGAAGACGGCAATTGACTGATGAAAATTCATTCTTACGTCAAACTTTAAAAGAATTTAGGCTAGCTCCGGGAAAATTAGAAGAGTCAGGTAAGATCCTGGAAAAATACCTGTGGGTTAGGTCCCACTCAAAAGAAACACCGTTGAACGATTACTTGAAAAGAGAGATTGCATCGGTTGAATTAAATGGCTTGAATGAGATAACAACCTCGAAATAGGTTGAACGGATCTTGAATGACAACATGAGCCTTCTGAGATATATTCAGCACTCCGTAACAATAGAATAGCAAGAGTGGATGATTAAGAGGTGCACCGGCATGAGAAAACATTTGAAACAAGAAAAGGATATGATCAACAAAGCTTGACTTGAATCCACCGGAGAAGAAAAGAATGAAGAATAATGAGCTTGAAGCTCCCTTAGCATCTTCTTGAGGATCACCGGATAAGAATATTGACGAAAAAGAATGGAGAGACTTCACATCAACAAGATGGATACTTGATTAAGAAATCCGAGTCCTTGAAAAAAAGGGTGGGAGGGCGGGAAAACAAAAGCAACTTGGGTAGATGGAAAACACCGTTGAGAAACTTAGAATTGATCTTGCGGATGTTGAAATGGTCGGATCCACTTGAAGAGAAGCACACCGGTTGGAAAGAATTGACATGACAACCTCGATGATCAAGAAGGATTAGTACTCTCATAGAAATATGAGAACAATGTTTAGAAAGAGACATGGAATCAACATTTGACTTCGAAGCAACTCGAATACCACAATGAAAACAAAACAAAGGATTGGCTTGCAAAATAAGCCGGAAACAAACATATGATAGATCCCATATCGTATCATGTGTCCGTTGGAAAGATATTCTAGGAGCTACTTGAATTCCCACTTATAAACTTCCGAAACTTTCTGGTTATGCAATCAGGTGTTGGGGATACAGGGGAAGCATAATATCTCACCCAAACTAACAATTCCTACATCCAGCTGTATCCATCCTTCAACACATAACCAAGAAACCTTCGGAAATCATGTACCTCAACCTTCGAAAAGCATCCGTTATACGAGTTATGGCAATACTCCCGAACTCCCGCCCCAATACTGGGTGGCGTCGAGGTTATCTCACCAACAACTGCATAAAGGAGATTTTCGATGTCGGCGAACTCAGGTATCCAGACCTGCAACGATAAAATTGTGACGACAACACCTTGGAGCTCAACTCTCTGGGACACTGCCACAACCCCTAAATGTCAGGAGGCACCAAGAACAATGTTCTCGTCACAAAACCATCAGAACGATTCCAAGATACCCGCGTGATCCTAAAAATTTTTTAGTGAAATTTGAGAAGAGAAGAGTCAAAACTCTACGTCAGAAAGCCTCACCGGAGCGACGAAGGGACTGGGGAGTAAAAAGAATCCTACTCTCCGATATATATATATAATCCTATAAGACTCAAAACATTTTTCTAGACTCAACAACGTCAGCGATTCGATCAAGCAGGGGGCTCCTAAGTAGGGGAAGACTCTGATACCAACTTGTAACACCCACGATGCAAGATCAAATGCATGAACCATGCAACAACACAACATGTATGAACTCACACCAAGCATAATGCAACATGTGAGGAGGCTATGATGCAACAATTAATGACAAGACAATGCAATGCAATGCAATGAGAAACAAAACAAAACCCAAATAGGAAACCGAAACGATGAAACCACCAGGAATTGATGACGAACAAGATGGATATATTGCCAAATTGGGAAAAGTTACATATGGGGTGTTACAATGGCTTTGTTTCGCTGAAACCCGGTCACAAGTACTATCGCCATGTTGGTGTGACAAACAAGATGTTGTCGATGAAGGGGATGACTTTCGCCTTGTCGATGCCCAGTTGTGTGATGCCCTGACTTCATCGGACGCAGACATGTGTTTGTTGCTATCGCCTAGTCGGTGCCCAGCAACGGTGTGTCCAATCCGGTAGGTTTGTATGTCGGTAGAGTGGTGACCTAGCCTTGTCGGCACTAGGCCATGATTTCATCTAGCCTTGTCGGCACTGGACGTATGATGAAGATGACGGTTTGTAAAGCCTTTTGTCTCGTCAACACTCAGCCAAGATGTCGATGTTGAATATATCACATATGCATTGGATGATGCTTACTTATAAGACAAATATTGATCTCGCTTCCACGCAGGAGCAAAATCAATGTGGAATTGTATGGACGTCGCCTCCTCGCGAGGAGCGGAACTAGAGTAATATTTTGTTAATATTGTCTTCTTGTGAGAGACAAAATCAATGTACAATTTGTAGTCTCGCCTCCGAGGGGCTGAATCGAGATAACATTTTATTGAAGTTGCCTCATCGTGAGGGGCAAAAATCAATGTAGTAGATTTCACTCCTTTGTATTTGGCCTTAGCCGCGCGTACGCTCTTCATGATTTGCATGAAGCAACGGTCGACTATCCTAGTAGGAGTAGACGTTCCATGCTTTGGTCTATTTTATTATAGGCAGTTTCATCGCATCAGGAAGCCATGGTATTAAGCTCCCTTTGATGGAGGATTTTATGCTCATATTGTTGCAATTTTGGGCACTGCTGCGTTTGTCGATTCCATAGAATATTCCTTCGGAAAATAAGATTAAGAATACGAGATTGACGAGATTGGCGAGATTGCTAAGATCAAGACGGCAAGATTTGATGGGATTGCTTACCAATGGAGGAGACGAGCTTTGTGTGTTTCACCGAGTTGGCCATGAAGCATAGCTGAGGTGTCTCTCTTAGACAACCGGATGATCTCACTTGCGATGTCGCCTTTTGTTGGATCGGCGCAAGGTCGATCTATATGTGGGGTCTACCTCGGCATCTACGAGGTATTACGGCGCCGCCATCTTGTTTAGCGGATCTGCGTAGCCCCGATGTGTGCTTAGATGAGATTTGGATGAGAAACTTCAGTGCAAGATTGATGTGGTGTACCTCGGTATCTATGCGGTATTACGGCGTCGTTGTTTAACGAATCGGTTTAGTTCCAGCATGTGCATAGGTGAGAGTTAGATGAGAGACTTGATAGATAGGTGCAAGATCCATGTGGTGTACCTCGACATCTACGCGGTATTACAGCGTCATTGTCTTGTCTAACGGATCAGCGTAATTCCAGCATGTGCTTAGATGGAATTTGGATGAGAGACTTAAATGAGAAACTCGGTCTGTTCTTACTTCTCGGACGGCTCCGGTGCAAGTTCTCGGTGTGTGGGACGACCAGCCACACCAAAATATGAATATAAATCCTTCACTGTTTCATGCTATAACCGTGCAAGTCCTTCTAAATCCATCGGGTATCTACTCACGCACGATCGGTTCCAACCAACCGCACCAAAAATAGGTTAGCGTTGGAGATGTCGGAGGCGGACGTTTGGTCTATGGAGACATATGCCCCTGGTATCCACAGCATGCGCTTGTGCTTCGTCATCTGTAGCTAAAGTAGCGAATATGAATATGCAGTTAGGTCTCTGAGATGGTAAAGCAGGTTATACACCGATGCAACAATGCTACATAGACTGCAGTACAAGATAGAACAGTTGGCAGATGCGGTTTGCATCACAGATCATTCAATGCGTAACTTCGGAGGCACATCTTCTTTTAGTACAGGTTGCCGTGTGTCAGTATGTTGTCCCCCTGATCTTGTGGACTAGTCCGGGATCAACTACAAAAAAAAGCCATCCTTCGTCAAACTTTTTATACAACTACAAAAGGTCATGTTTATTTCCAAAAAAGTTTCAGAAAATTTTGACTTTTCTGTGATTACTATTTTTTTCATATCAGGTGCATATACACCCTATATAAAAATAGTAATTGCAAAAAATTAAAAAGAATTTAAACTTCTTTTGAAATAAACTTGACCATCTGTTGTACTCGTATAAAAGTTTGCCCAAGGAATAACTTTCATGGTATTTTTCGTCAAAAAATAATCAACACTATATAAAAGTTACTATTCATGCTTCTTGTCTTTGAAATATATTTTTTTGCCTTGAAGTTGATGTCACTTTTTCCTTCACCAAACTTTTTATACAAGTACAAAAGAAGATAAAGTTTAATTAAAAAAAGAAAAAGATTTTTTGACTTTTTTCGTAATTACAAAATTTCCCATATCAAGTATATATAAACCCGAGAAACAAACGGTATTTCCAATGAAAATTGTAAACACGCGTTCTACATGATTTGTTAATCTGAAATAAAATAAACTAAGGTAAGTAGTTCGTTGCTAAGAATAACAACTCAATTTGATCAACATTAAAAAAACGGACGTACATACGTTACCATGATTGAAGAACAATGAAAATATTACTTAACGCTTTACTGAACAGGCAGCATTTTATTAAACAAAATGTTGGCCGCACGGAGAGAAGTTGTGTAAAGATTACTGGAAATAAAATTAGTAAATTTAAGATGACAAGTTCAGTATTAATGTTTAGTGCAAGAACAGTAGACTGTCCTGATGAGTACAGACATACCGTATAGCGTGTAGCAAGTCAGGGATGGTTGGCCGCTGAGTAGCAGCTATCGGTGGTTCAATGCGCGAGTGGGTCATAGTTGCGGTACAGGTGCAAAGGCATCTAATACGAGCAGAAATGGTGCAGAGAAAGAAAGAATACAAACGAAAGTCAAACTATACTAATAGACTGGTCGGAGATGACTGGTGAGATTCGCGGGACAGATGTTTCCAGAAACCATTGGATATTTCCCTAGAGACGCCGAGCAAACATACCCATGGTTGAATATTCTCTATGCAACGTGGGGCCAAAGCCACCTCATTTACTGTTTGGATATAGAACTTGAGTCCAAATGTGTATACGGTCTATGCTTCTAACGGTGTCCTGGACTAGGGGTACTCACCACGTCGTCTCCCGACCAACTGTATGGGGCCGAGGACCCCCATGGCGGTTCACTCATGGGCCACTTCGGCCAGCCCATGCCGCATACAAGGAGGTTTTTACAAGAGTTGGCGCCCAAGCCAAGGGCTCTCCTAAACCGTAGGCCTCCGGTGTATTATATAAACCAAGGCCAGGCTAGTCAATAGGGGAGGATATTCATAGATCAATCTTGTGATAGACACATGTACCATGTACCACACCTATATCAATATAATCAAAAGCGGGATGTAGGGTTTTACCTCCATCAAGAGGGCCCGAATCTGAGTAAAATCACGTGTCCATGTTACCATCGCTCCCAGACGCTTAGCTTAGGACACCTACTACAAGATACGCCGGATATAGAACCGACATTGATGCTTTTATTGAGAGTCTGCTAGGTGTTCGTCGCGGTTCGGTGGGAATCGAATTCAATGATCAGGTGATATCTTTTGGGTTAGATCTGTTCTATGTAAATTATCTTGTTTTTTTTTAAATCCTTGCTGCTGGTTCCACGCTATTTTGGTCGCTGGCAGATCGAGACAATAAATATTGGCGGCGAATGCCGTACTTGACGCTTGGCAATACGATGAACCCGTGCGTAGCATGGAGATCCCAAAGAAGCTAGCGCACCCGCAGCCGTTTGTGAAAAACAGGCTAAAGGAATCCAAATCAAGCGGCGCGCCGGCCAAAGGATCACGATCGGATTAGCAAGGCCACAAAAGAAACATCCCTGTGCACGAATTCCAAAAGGCATCATGACGTAAAGCTGCCCAAGCTAAGCATTCAACTTGGTTTTCTTTCTTTTTGTACTAGTACTTTCTCCCGTACTAGAAGTTGAGACCAATTAAATTTCGGTACTAGTTCTCTTACTTGCTAATTGGTCTGCTCAAGTGCCATCAGTATAATCCGATGTTTTTCAATTAAATTCGTTTTCGTGTAAATTTTTCTCTCCTGCAAAAGCGTTGCTGCTGTGTCGTGCTATCTGTTTGCAGCCAGATCAGATCAAGATAATTTTTGAACGGCAGCGACCATATCCGCCGTCTGGTAGAACATCAGATCCGAGCTACCTTGCGTGCTATAAAGATCCTGGTGAGACGTTTTGTAAACGGCAGCATAGTTGACGGATTGGCTACATGACGACAGCGAACTGGCCAAGGAGAGCGTGAAAACAACAGGGAGGCTCTCTTCCTTTTTCCTTTTTTTTCCTACCAGTATCTACGCTGTCGTTCATGGCCTGCCACTTCTTATTGAGCATGCATAAGACAAGTGCTAATGTACTAGTACTAATTTGAAACACGTTTTTCAAGGTTCGCTTGATTAAAGGTGCGGCTAGCTTTGCGCGTACCACTTGATGTTAGGGAAACCACACGGCAGCACACCAAACTGTGAAGAAGCCAATCTTTTTGGCCGATCTGCTGGCCGAGGCGCCGGACTAGGCCGACGTGCCTGTGCGCAAGGTCCAAGGAGCGAGAGGCGATGATGCTTCTCAATGCAAATACTGATCACCTAAACTGCTAGTGGTCAACTTCGTCGTATGAGTGTCAGGTGCCATCTCTCCAAAGTACTTTCAATGTATAACATTTTTCTTTGAGGAGCAAATTATTGCTTGGGCCAGTGTTATTTTCTCTACACAGGTTAGTTAATTTGTGGCCACAATGAGATCGCCCCGAGAATTCATGTTTCATCATGCTGCCACTGCACTACCTCTGTGTCGTTATCCCGGGCACCCTGAATCCAATTGAGGAGGACGAGCACGTCTGTGTATAGTCCACGCTGAGCAGTGCCCGTAGCTAACACGAATTCAGCCATGCAGCAACCCACAGGGAGATCAATCCTTCCTTTTCTTTATTAAGGAATCCTCAGGTGCTATTCTTCCTAATAATTACATGCAGTACAAATTATCTATGCCATTATGTTTTCTGTTAGGTGTGTACTGTTGTATGTATATAGATTGCAGTACGGTTTATGTTCGAGTCCGCTGCTTGGCGGTACATCAAATCCAGATACATTGGATCCAGACTCAATCTGACCAACAGGCGATCTAGCCGAAGAGATAATGCAGAAGCAGTACCCTTGCAGGGACTTGGCTCCATGGTAGCACACAAACAGGGAGATTTAATTATTTTTCCCTTTTTAATTCAGCTCTTCATCGGCTGCTGGCAGCTCCTAGTACTCCTTTTCGAAAAGTGCATAAACCTAGAGTATTTCTAACCTAATTAAATATTTGTTTTGCAAGCACAGTCCTTGTGGTCTAATCTGCAAACACTGCTCCACGTATTGATGAGTGCTAGCAGTCCAGCTAGCACTACTTCGAGCAACGACCCGAAGTGCCTCCACGATCATCACCGTCCAGGTTTTATTTTTCTTAGCTATTTGTTTAGCACATAAATTATTATACAAAGAATATTTTCTGTTCTTTTGTGCTGCATTATTTTCTAGAGAATTTTTTTCCGATGTTGTCGTCCCGCGCATGGAGACCTGCATCGACACCTCCGGGCTGCCACTTCGTCGAACTGATCTTGGCGCCCAGGCCAAACTTACCTGATTAATTATGCAAAAAAATTATTTCTCAATTATTATTGTTTCTTGCTCGCATTGTTTTATGTGTGCAGGTAATGAATTTCGACTACGTCACGTGGTCACTTCGGTGTGCCGATGTCATCATCCTGCCTCCGATGACCAAATTACTACGGGTTTCACCTCGCCACAGCGTCCATGTTGTGTAGTCACTTCGGAGTGTCGAGCTCCCCGCTCGGCTACCTCGGGACTAGCTTGAGGGCTGGAACCTTGTCTCGCACCAAACTCGGACCGCGTCCTCAACACGGAGAACATTAACCAGCTAAGTCACTTTCATGCTCAAAAACTTTTAGTTTTAAATTTTGTTCAGTTCGACCAAGCATTATACTTTTTGGCAAAAAGTTGTTTGTGAAAAACTTCTTTGTCAAAACTTTTTTTGTGACACACAATTTTAAATACCCAGTCTACTTGGGGCTTCCTTTATGAAGCCTTTCCTCTTGCATATGATTATACGTGTATGGCTTCGTTCCTTATTCGTGTATTACGCCACAATATGCACCATGTTGACTTAAGTGTTCCGCAAGCTGTGTTGCCTTGCTCCTGTGTTTACCCCTATGTTCCCGATTGTTCGGTTAGGGAGTAAAGGAAGCACCTCTGCGATTGTCACGATCGGGTCATCCGAGCTCGGACCTCAGACTGGGTGAAGCCGAAAGCTAGCACTTTTATTGTTTTCAATCATGGTCGGCATACAACGGAACTCATGAGTACAAAAAATCTATTGCACAAGTCTCATAGTAACAATGAGCAACCGAAAAAAAGGTATCGGTGGGGGTACTATTTTCTGCGAAGATGCTTCTTACACTTCGTCAGTAATGTAGAAAGTTCCCTGAGCGCGCTTTGTCTGTTACAGCCTTATGGCATGATTGCCTGGTTATCGGAAACACCGTCGATATTCTCAACAGGTGGAGTACATAACACTTTTTGGCCCTTGGCCGAAGAGGGAGAAGCCGACGGTCGGTTAAGACGCGTTTAAAGTTTGGGTGAACAAAGATATGATATAAGTACTTCGGTACATACAATCATTATACATATTTTTTTTTACCCAAGTCACTTGGGGGCTCTTAAATTAGTATGAGCCATTATATAATAGATGTTTTCTTCTTAGTCGTTGCACAGTCTTTTTCTACCACTCCTTTCTCGACTCAGGTGTATGATCAATAGTCGGGTAGCCTGGTTCCTCTCTAAAACCGCTCGCATTTAGTTCGCTAAACTGGCCTGATAAACACTCCGCCTTCGGGATAGGGAGGTTGAAGCCGAAGGCTGACCCACTTGAAGTCTAGAGATCAGATGTGTCATGTCAAAGCACGACGAAAGTACAATTTCAAGACCAATTTCATTTTGGCACCAAGACAGCTTGATTCAATCTAGACGTAAAGTTTTTACGCATGTTTGTTGGCCTTTGTTTGAGCTGATAACATCTTTCACCTATTTTCAGGAAGCGGGACATTCTCTTGGTTGAGGTGTTCGGTGTGAAACTCTTTTCTAAAACTACAGTTCAGCATCTTTCCTGCTGAACTCCACTTCGGTATTGTCAAAACATACATAACAGTTGAACTTGTTCCCGAGGAGGTATGATCCTAGGGTCGGTCATTTTGCCCAACCCAATTCTCGGGGGCTATTGCATCGACAATCCAATGCAGAAAATTTAAAGTGCAATATAGTTTTCGAGGAGATTATGATCCTCGGGTTGGTCGGCCGCACCAACCTGAGTCTCGAGGACTTTGCACACCGCTTTTTGTGTCCCGAAGTATTCTGCCGAGTTAGGAGTTGATCCTCAGGCCGATTTTGCAATCAACCTGAGTCCTAGGGGCTACTGGGATCAACGGTCTTATGTCATCCTTCATGTGCATCTCGGGTTTTAGACCGATACACACCTTGAGGGCTACTGGCTATATATCCCGGCAGAGAATAAATGGCACCAATCAAAAATATTGACAAAAAATCATCCCGAGGTCGGGATGGTGCACCACCTCGGAAGCAGTCCGGCATAAATCTTGAGCGCTAGTGGCTGGCTCCATAGAGGGCATTTCTGGCATTAAGCTCGGCTAAACTCCTTCGACTTTTTTGAGCCAAGGTGATTTATGACACCTCGGATACAGTCCAGCGTTGGAGCTCGGATACAGTCCGGCGTTGGAGCTCGGATACAGTCCGGCGTCGGTGCTCGGATACAAAGGATACCTCGAATGCAGTCCGACATTGGGCCTCGGATGCAAGAGGACACCGCCGCACGGGAACAACTTCAAACTCGAGGTGTGGCGTAAAAATAATAAGACATTGTTAAAGGCCGAAGACTTAAAGGGGCTCCTCGGATACCCGACGTGTAAACTCTTTGGATTCACTTCGACGATCCTCAAGATTAAAAGATTTGTTGAACCAGTTTTCAAGATCGATAACCGAAGATGAAGAACAGTTTGGAAAAATCGAGGAGCGTCCCCAACTTGAAGACCGGTTCAGGGGGCTACTGACGGTGTCCTGGACTAGGGGGTACTCACCACGTCGTCTCCCGATCAGCTGGATCGGGCTGAGGACCCCCATGGCGGTTCACTCATGGGCCACTTCAGGCAGCCCACGCCGCATACAAGGAGGTTTCTACAAGACTTGGTGCCCAAGCCAAGGGCTCTGGTGTTTTATATAAACCAAGGCCAGGCTAGTCAATAAGGGAGGATATTGATTAGATCAATCTCATGGTAGACACATGTACCCTATACCACACTATCAATATAATCAAAAGCAGAATGTAGGATTTTACCTTCATCAAGAGGGCCCGAACTTGGGTAAAATCCCGTGCCCATGTTACCATCGCTCCAAGACGCCTAGCTTAGGACCCCTACTATGAGATACGCCGGATATAGAACCGACAACTTCCAACAGATTATGCTATTTGCATGGCATGGTTTCTCTAGACTTGTCCATCATGGGCCATTGCTAGCTTGCCAAAGCAAGTTTATTGACACGCACAAACCATTACAGGGGCCCATTATCTCATGGAGCGCTACCTCATTAGTCTCATATATGAATTTTACATGTGTCAATGTGGCTAGCACGTAGTTGCACCAATAGTTTTTTTATGTATTATATGAATATAAATATTTATTCTGAGCTATAACTAAAGGACACATAATTTAGGAGGTGTTACAAATGCTTTTTTGAGGAGCGGACGTGACCATCGTTGTTGCGTGATACGTCTCCGACACATTTATAATTTTTAATTGTTTCATGCTATATTATCATTCTTGTATGTTTTATGTGCCATTTTATATTATTTTTGATGGACTAACCTATTAAATTAGTGCCTAGTGTCAGTTCTTTTTTTTTGTCTATTTCTTTGTTTTTGCACAAAAACCATTCTCCCTCCATTTACTTATACAAGGTCACTATGAAATATACATTTTGCATCTATAAAGGCAACTAACTGTAATCGAGGAAAAATTAATAATATTTTCTCGTACTAGAAACCTATTTAATACTTGCACGCATGCAGTTATAATGACAGTCAACTACTTCCCCCACTCAGTTTGTTTGCATGCACGCGACGTATTGATGACCCAGTAAACAAAAAGAAAAGATGAATTGCAACGCAAGCATTAAATTTTACATTAGTATCTGTAATCTGAGTTTGTGATTTTGTATATAAAAATGGAGGGAGTACCAAACGAACTCCAAACACGATGAAACTTTACGAAGAATTTTTCTAGACCAGGAATGACCCTAGAAGCTTCGGGGAGGCACCAGACGATGATCAAGGGGGGCCACAAGCTCAGGCGATGCGCTCCTGGGGGCACGCCATGTGAGCTTGTGGGCCCACCGTGGCTCCATTTGCCTTAATTCCAAGCCTATAAATTCACAAATAATCAAAAAAACAGAGCGAGACTTGGAACAATTTTTTCATCGTCGCAAGCCTATATGCTTTCGCGATCCTATCTAGAGGCCTTTTTTGATCCTCTGCCGGAGGGGGAACCCATTTGGGAGGCAATCTTCACCGACCTTGCTGCCTCCATGATGATGAGTGAGCAGGACCTACGGGTCCATAGTAGTAGCTAGATGGCTTTCTCTCTCTCTCTTTCTCTTTCTCTCTCTATTTCTCTCTCCCTCTCTTTCTCTCTCTCTGATCTTCAATACACCGATCTCTTTGAAGAACTATTCGATGTAATTCTCACGGTGTCCATGTTGGGATCCGATGACTTGTGGGTTTATGATCCGATTATTCATTGAAACTATTTGAAGCTTTTTGAGATCTATTATGTGTGATTTAATAGCTATGTATGCTTTCCGATCTATGAGTCTTCTTTGGCCAATTAGATGATTAGATCTTCAGAGAGAGTGGTGCATAGTAATGGGCTCAATCTTATAGTGTCCTTTACTCTATGATAGGAGGAGTTGCAAGGCACGCATTGTATTGTTGCTACTAAAAATGAAACGACGGGGTTTGAACATATTGCTTGGTCTTACATTGTCTATATTATGTCATCTTACTTAAAGCATTATCTGTTTGTCATGAATTTAATACTTTGAGATGCATGCTGGAAAGCAATCTTGTCATGAATTTAATAATTTGAGATACGTATTGGATAGTAGTTTAGGGTGAAGTAACAGTAGTAGATGCAGTTGGATTAACAATCCACTTATCACGGACATAATGCCTATACGAGTCATGCCATCAAGAATCATAATCATAACTATGTGCAATTCTGACAATTGCCCACCTATGCTATGCTTATGAGAGGGATGCCTCTAGTAAACCTTGTCGATGTGTTTTACATATCACGCTCCTGACAAGGCTCCTGCAACCATATGTCATTTTATCACTCAACAATTGGTTGAGGCTCCTTTGGCCACGTGTCATGTGTACCCCTGGGGCACATGGTAGCGTGTTTGTGTGCGAACACAGTTTTAGCAACTCTGCTGGGAGTGGGACTCCCGAAATCTGAGGTTTAGGATCTCTAAGAGACCTTGCTGTCATGTCTTGCGTATCATACTCCCGACCCATGCCTTGCATATAGTAGTATCTCCCACAAATATATTATGAAACCTAGGGGTTCAATGATATTTTACATACCAATTGCAACCCATTACCTTAGAATCATCAATATTTAAGAATGACAGACATAATAATTTAGTTTAAAAGTTGTATTAAATATGAAAATACAGTCCCAGCAATATAGTACCCTTTTTTTTATCGAAACACAAGATTCAATGAGGGCCCAGATGACCATTGGCGCCAACATGCATAAATAGGATGGAACTTACATAGATTAGTTCTTACTTTCTGAATATTAGTCTGAATTTACAGAAGCTACTTCTCAGGGCCTTGGAATATATACGTCTAATTACATCAAACCATACGGACCAATCATCTCCATTGCATAGTGAGGTTGAGGACACTTTTTTATTTACACAGTCCAAAGTGACCAGTCTATTGCGGGGCGGGGGGTAATCACAGGTCTACAAAGGGACGACAATATGATACAAATAGAGTACCGAGTTAAGAACCTTTCAGGCCCAGTTCTTCCGCTTAGATCTCAGCCTCATTAGTTTGTCCTTCCATGTTGCTGCAGAACAGAGAAATCAACACTAATTTAACAATTCTCGGTACATTTTAGCTAAAGGGACTTATATTTTAAGAACAGTATACAATATCAATTTCTTGGATGCGATCTACACGTTCATGTCAAATCAGGTGACATTTGTCTCCTTTGCTCATTTGTACGGCACAAACTGGAGCTAGTTTTACAGTTACTGGATTCGACTATGGTCACCATGGCTGAAAGGAAGAAAGTCCCCAAATTGACCTGCTCAATCTTGACCACATCCTCGTTCCAGAGAAGGAGGATTCCTCCCCGGGTGCCGTCAGCCGGGCGCTCAGCAAAAGATTTTAGACGATGTCCTCCAAGGAAGGCTGCAGCGGATTGATCAATATTGGCCAGCTTGGTTTCTTGCAGACAAACAATGTTGCAGGGGGTCGAGGCAATGGTTTCATGAACAGTCGCTCGTCGTGCAGGACAATTGAGGCCTCTAACATTCCAACTGAGAATACATAGGTTGTTGTCATTCATGGCTAACCATACAAGAAGCAATCTGAAGGACTCCTTTTTTCAGGAGATGATTAGCCAGAAGCCCCTCGATGGAGTTAGGTGGCTGATCACTGGAGATTTCAACCAAATCTACCGCGCCCGCGACAAAAACAAAGCAAATATGGACCGGAGTCGTATTGTTCGCTTTCGTAATGCACTCAATTCTTGTGAGCTCAAGGAGATCCACCTACAAAATAGAAAGTTTACATGGAGCAATGAGCAGCATAATCCCACTATGAGCAAGCTGGATAGCTTTTTTTGTAATGAAGATTGGGACATCCATTTTGGCTCCCACATCCTGCACGCGTTGTCATCCTCGCTCTCCGACCATTGCCCCCTTCTCCTTGCTAGCGACGAGGGACCCTCAAGGCCAAAATCCTTTAGGTTCGAAAATTTCTGGACAAACATGCCAAACTTCAAGAAAGTTGTTGCTGATGCATGGAACGAAAGGGTGAGCCACCATGACCCATGCCAAATTCTTTTCCACAAGTTGAAGACAGCTAGTCAGAGATTGAGGTGCTGGAGCAGGAAGCTTTTCTCTCGCCATAAAGTCCAACTCCACATGGCTCTCGAGGTCATCCTGCGCTTGGACATGGCACAAGAAATTCGGACCTTGAGCAACAACGAGCAAGATCTAAGGAAACAACTCAAGCGGAAGGTTGTCGCTCTGGCTGTCCTAGAGCGAGCTAGAAAAAAGCAATCCTCAAGGATAACCTTGCTTAAAGAGGGGGATGCCAATACGCGTTTTTTCCATCTCCGAATCAATCGGCAGAGACGGAAAAACTTTATCCATCGTCTCCGGCACAACCAAGGATGGGTTACCAATCATGATGACAAGAAAGCCATTGTCCATGAGCACTTCTCCACGGTCATTCGTAAGGGGCCGGCACGGTCAAAAGATTTCAACTGGGAGGCCATTCAAACCCAGCCATGTGATCTTACGGATCTGGACCTACCATTCATTGAAGAGGAAACTAAAGCGGCTATTTTCTCCTTACCAAGTGACAAGGCACCGGGACCGGATGACTTCACCGGTATTTTTTTCAAGGAATGTTGGGACATCATCAAGCGGGATCTGATGGCTGTTGTCAATGGCTTCTCCAACCTGTGCGCCTCTAGCTTCACCTGGCTCAACTTAGCGAACATCGCCCTTATCCCGAAAAAAGACGGCGCCGAGGACATTTCGAATTTCAGACCAATTAGCCTCATTCATGCGGTCACCAAAATCATCGCTAAAATGATGGCCTCTCGCTTAGCCCCTCACATGCCCAACCTAGTCTCCAATGCACAAAGTGCTTTTATCAAAAAGAGAAGCATCCACGACAACTTTATGTATGTCAGAAACTTGGCCAGACGCTTTCACCGTACGAAATCCCCTACCCTCCTTCTCAAGCTCGATATCAAAAAGGCCTTCGATTCGGTCAGATGGGACTATTTGATGGATTTGCTCCGACACCTGGGCTTCCCAAGCCACTTCCGTGATTGGGTTTCGACGCTCCTCTCCACAGCCTCCTCCCGTGTGCTACTTAATGGCATTCCCGGTGACCCGATCAGACATGGACAAGGCCTTCGACAAGGGGACCCGCTCTCGCCGCTCCTCTTTGTCCTTGCTATTGACCCCCTACACCACATACTTGCCAAAGCCACGGCCCAAGGGAGCTTGCATCCGCTCAGAGGTAGACCGATCCGTGCGTCCTTGTACGCCGATGATGCTGCCATCTTCGTTGCACCCATTAAAAGTGATATTCAATTCCTGGCGTCGACGTTGGCCTCTTTTGGGGAGGTCACCGGCTTGGTCACCAATTGTGCAAAGAGTCTCGTTCGCCTATCTGTTGCGAGGGCATCGATCTTCAAGATGTTCTACATGACTTTCCAGCAGTTCGCTCCGGCTTCCCAATGCAATATTTGGGGCTGCCCCTTTCAGTTAGAAGACTCAAAAGGATACATTTCCAATATTTAGAGAACAAGGTCGCCGGCAAGCTCCCGCCATGGGCGGCCAAGCACGTGGCCACCCCTGGTCATATTGTCCTCGTCAAGGCGGTGCTCACGGCCATTGCAATATACCATCTCACGCCCCTTGATTTACCCGTGGAGGTGAGAAAGAAGATCGATAGTTTGAGACGCGCATATCTGTGGGCAGGTTGTGACAAGGTCATGGGAGGAAAATGCAAAGTCAATTGGGAACTTGTGCGTAAGCCAAGGATTTATGGTGGGCTAGGAGTGCTCAACCTCGAGAAATTTGCCACCGCCTTGCGTCTTCGTTGGCTTTGGTATGAATGGGCAGACCCCCCCAAGCTTTGGCTAGGCTCTGGAACCCCATGTACTGACAAGGACAGAGACATTTTCGCGGCTGCCACCATGGTTCACATCGGAGACGGTTGCAGCGCGAGCTTCTGGAACTCCTCTTGGCTGGATGGGATCAGGCCGAAAGACATTGCACCCGCTCTCTACGACATCTCTAAGAAAAAGACGTGCACAGTCCAAAAGGCACTCCTGAACAATTTTTGGGTCAGCCAAATAAACACCCAGCATGGCCTATCCTTGGGGCACATCCAGGAGTTCGCCCTCCTTTGGGAAAGGGTGTCTGGGATCAACCTTGTTGCGGGAGTCCGTGATACTATCCTATGGAAGCTCACTACAAGTGGCGATTATTCTGCTTCTTCGGCCTACATGGCGGAGTTCGAGGGCCATCTCAGGAGCAACATGAACATGTCCGTTTGGAAAGCTTGGGCGCCTCCCAAGTGCAAGTTTTTTGCTTGGCTCGTCATCCAGAATCGTGTTTGGACAGCGGACAGGCTCCAGCGTCGGGGCTGGCCCAATTATGGGCTTTGCCCTTTATGCAAGCAAGTTACTGAATCTGCACCCCATCTCCTATTCCAATGCAGATTTTCCCAACGCGTTTGGGCTAATGTGGCTTCATGGATCGGCGTAAACAGTGCTATCACTGCAGGCTGGTGTAACGAAATTTCTGTAAAGGAATGGTGGTTCAAGACTATCCTAGATAGGGGGCCCCCGAGGAAGGCTCTGGCCTCCATGCTCATGCTTGTTTCCTGGGAACTCTGGAATGAGCGCAATGCAAGAGTTTTTAGGAATGTCGCTACCACAGTGACCATGGTCACTGCTAGGATAAAGGAGGAGGCTCGTATTTGGGCGATTGCAGGCGCTAGACACCTGTGTAATGTAATGCCGCGAGAGTAGACTCCTTTCCCCCGCCTTGCGGGTACCTGTTAAAACTTCTCTCTTAATCAATGAAAATGGCAAATCTTTTGCCTTGTTTCAAAAAAAAAGTTTTACAGTTCACGACAATCCTCACCTTCCAGCAGAAAAAATATATTTCAAAACATCTTGAGAACACAGAACTATATGAAATCCTTATCAAAGAGCCAAAAGAGATCTAAATGCTCTTATATTTCTTTACAGAGGGAGTATCATCCATTGTTTCTAGTGCATTGATGCATCAAAATAAGGCCATCAAAACACAATCGTTACCTGCATCTTTGTATCTCTCTTCAACAACTGCAATGAACATGTTTCGCACCAAACTGAACTCTTGAGCTTCAACGCAGGCCTCTCCATCAGGTCTGACAAAAAGCTTAGTGTAAGGAGACTAACATGCAGGAAGATGGATGAGCTTTTGAACAATAAATTATACACAGATTGAACTTTTTTGACAATGAAACACAATTTTGAATGGAAGAACAAATTATCAACTCATAATCGACCCTTCAACCATAAGTTACTGTGTCTAACTCGTTTTCGGAAAGGTCCGACTGACAACACTCATTCTCATTCTTATTACAATTCACATACATTTTTTTATTGCCGGGAAAACCAAACAAATTAATGCAAGGATCGAGGTATGTAGAACAAACTGCTGTCACAATTGGTTTGTGCACTCAGGCCACAACAACATAGGTCCATAAAAGAGATACCTGTCAAGTTCAGTAAACAATAAACCATCTGAAAGGCCACCTGCAGCCACCAATTTTGCTGGCTCGACTGATCTTATGCCGTCGCTGTATGCAAGACTCCTATGTACTTGTATAGGAACCTGTTTTTGTCAAGAGCAACGACATAAATATATGTGATGCACTCCATAATAAGATAAGATGGGCTTTAGATCATATTCGCTATGAACGTAATTCTACAATTATCCTCACATTTGGTGTCTGAACTATGGAAAGCATGACATGATTACCCCTGGTTCACGTGTATAAAAAAAATTACTACTAGTGATCCATTTTGCTAATGCTAGTAACCTTGTGAGCTTGCAGCTACGTTCTAAACTCATCTAGAATATTAGAAAAGACGCTAAATCATTAAGCCTTAAAAGGAGAAGAATCAACTTAGAAATGAAGAGAAACTGCAGCAACAGAAAGAGAAACGGAGAAGAATGTCATCATCTAGTGCCAGAGCTATTAGATACAAAAATGAACCTTCAACATTAAAATAATACCTTGCAGCGAACAGCAATATTGATAGCATCCGAAGGCCGAAGATCAAATGTTATACTCTCTGTTTGATCTCCAATCTGCAGTACAGGCAGTTTTCACTTCAGAACAATTATGATATTACTGTACCCACTGAACACGATGTTCAGTTTCCTTCCTAGCAATTTACTCAATTACTCGAGTACCTTTGTTAGATAAAGCTCGGCACAGTATGCTTCTTGAATTCTTTTGTTTACCCGAACAAGTTTTACCTGGAAACAGCCACAACATGAGAGAAGGAATAAATTAATGAGTTATGGTTTCTGAACTGATCGCGATCCAGAGCATTCCAATACCTCATAGCCCATCTTATCGATCAGTTCCTTAACAACTTGATATATGGTAGGTCTTGCCTAAAACAAGAAAGGGTTACTGACTTTATGAATCAAAAGAAATGGGCGTGAACTGTAGAAATAAAATAGGGTATTACAATATGAACATGGCGAATAGCAGCCATCAGAAGTACACTTGGCATCTCCACTGAAAAAAGTACATTGGCATGTATTATAATCAAAGAGATATTCTAATTTCAAACTTCCAAAGAGAATAGGAAGTTGTACATACAAACAATGATTGGAAGTAAAGTTCCACTTCCATCTTCAATTCTCAAAACGATAGCAGGTTGTGGTGCACTCTCTGGAATCTCTCTCCCTTGAGAATTATTATGCACACACCGCAGGTTTTTCCCATCTCGCATCTTTACTATATATCCTTCTGATCCACTTCTGACCTCAACTGGAAAAGAAAACACAAAACACATGCTTCACTAACAATTACTGAAGAACAAACACATCCAATATATTGCTGTTAAAAAATTAGTTAGTTGATGGGCACCTATCTGTTCATTATTCTGTAAGTGTAACTAAATCTGGGAATATATTTCCAGCATTTATCATGTGATACAAATATGATGTATCCTATTACTCCCTGCACGATTGCTTCTACTTCCCTAAATATCTCGAAATTAGGCTTTTGCCCCGTTTATAGATAAAGCACCAGCCAAGTCCATACAGCAAGTTATCCATGTATGAGGAAAGTAAATAATAATTCTGCTACGGCAACAACACAAACATGCCCAAAAGCGAAACACCAAAGCGATAGAAGACGCCTCTGGGAAAAGGTGTCAGTTGCTAGGGGATGCAGAGAGCTGACGGCCGACCATCTGAAGACCATCCAGCAGGCCACCTAGCCGGTCCCTGTCCCCCCACCTACAGAGCGGCTGTCACTGCTGGATCCAGGTTGAGTGCCGCAATATGCTGTTCCGCACGCTGAGCGGCGGTGGGCTCCGTTACCTCCGCTCCCGCCCTGGAGCGCACCGGCCAGTCGCTCTGACGGGAGGCTGGTGAGGAGTGCGGCGAGCCACGGAGGTGGCGAGGTAGACCATGACCAGCTTCAGGGCACGCGGAGATTCACAAGGACCAGTGTCGGTGACCCGGGGACAAGCAAGCGGAAGTAGGACACCACGCCAGGCAAGCGGGGCGACGAAGGAGGGCAGATCTCCATCCCGTAGAGTCCTCCCCTACTTTGTCCTCAGATAAAGAGAGGGTGGAGGTGAGGTCGGTGAGGAGGTGATCACGGCCCTAAGCAGCGAGGTAGCCTGCGCACTAAGGGAGGTAGGCACCCGTGTCGACTAGGGGGGCAGGGGCAGGAGGAACCACGGCTACCGCCTGCACCTACAGTCCTGCTACCCGCTCAGACGGCGCTACGTAGTCGTGGCCGTCATCATCCGAGGAAGCGTCAGACTCGTCGTCGTCATCCAAGGAGGCGCCAGACTCGTCGTCATCATCCCCGGGGAGGCGGTGGTTGGGACCATTGTTTGGGCGGTAAGGGGTCTAGTGGCAACACTCCTCCTCACCGTCAACTGAAAGTGCAACTAATGCCCTTGGTGGATTTTGGTAATTAATGTCAAATATCTCAAAGAACTAATGCTTTAACTAGCTTATCTCAAGAAAGTTCCATTAGGTTGCAACTAAGGAGATGAAAGATGGCCCACACAAATTTGCGCGAAGACTTGGTGAAGCAAGGACTTAATTCTATATTTTAGTGATCCAAAATCACATTGTGTCCATAAGTATGCCCATACTATCAAAAGGTGAATGAGATTGCTAAGCTGAGTCTTTTGCTCCATGTGCTTAAAGGTCAAACTCCGGAGCCCTCAAAAGACTTCCTTTTCTCCACTATATCTACCTTTGCTTTAGATCAATACTAGCAAAACTATCCCTGAGACACTGCCACAATCCAACGTGGGAGCTCAAGTGGAAAACCCTCCTTTCTACACAGTATTCTTTTCCCTAAGTTTGAGTATACAAATCATGTATTGTGCCCTTAATAAGGAAAAAAATGAGCACAGAAATGGAACTTGTAATAATAAGAATAATACTTAAAATTTAACGCCAGTAATGCTCTAGTGATGCACCAGAAAAATTACAAATCTTGCATAATTAGTGAGATAATAAAAGTAATCTAAGTGCAAACAGATTTAAGCTGATGTAATTCTTGAACATATATGATACAGAAAAATATTCAAACCACCATGGCGCAAAGAGATTACCAGCTTCAAGCACAGTGGAATTAACATAATCTTCATCATTCTCATTGAAGTTTCCAGCCATGTATCCATTACCATCAGATGAGGAGCTGAAGCTACGACAAATAGGACCAAAGTTCTTTGAAGATGACTGAGAGATTGGAGAAACTAGTCTAGTAATGTTGCGGTATTTAGACACAGCACCCAAGAATGCAGTGCCAAGCTGCCCAGATTTGATCAATGAGTTGTTGACAAGGGCAGCAGGAAGCCTTGCTTGCATTATAGGGCGACAAAGAATTGGTCCCTCCATTGCCATCAATGTGCCTACATAATAAAAGTTAAAATGATTAATAAGTTTGATCAGAATGGGAGACCTAGCCTAAATGGAAAATCAAATGGGAAATTATTTCTGCACCTTCTAAGAAATAATAGCAGTGAAATGCTAGTAAGAAAATTAATCTAGTACAGTATGTTTATAGATTTAACAATCAGCTCTGTAAATTAATCTAGCACAGTGGCATTAACATAATCTTCATCGTTTTCTTGAAGCTTCCAGCATAATTAATCACTGCTGATTGCCACAGCAGCATTAGAAATCCGTAAATATTTTATCATTACTGTAATTTCCATGCTAATTGCAGTACGCACACAATCCGACACCCATATTAGCAGGATAACTCCTTACAGAAGATCATATCAGAAGGTAAGTCTTGGCGCCTGCGTAGACAAAATAGAAGAAACAACATTGAAGTTGACCAATCAATTATATAAGCCACTGGAGATTTTTTTTTCCTCTTTCTTATAGTGTATATTTGCCAATTTTGCCAATTTTGCGCCACAATTGACTCATAAAATAACCGCACTAATCCAAAAGTAAGTAACGAATCAAAGTCCATTTCTACACGCAAGCAACAAGCAAGAACCGACCAAAATCGATGCTCGAGCCAGAAACAATCACCCGACGATACCAAAATCCCCAAAGATGTACAAACCAACGCGAAGGGAAATCAGAAAACGAACAGGAAATCCCGGAAATAGCCAGCAAAAACGGGAAAAGAATCACGGCGATCAGACCACGGATCACATCAAAATAAGGGTTAAATCGGGGGGAGACCGGAGATCGCCTTACCAACAGCAACGGCCGTTCCTCGGAATCGAGCACGAGCGCAACCCTTTTTTTAGGGGAAACACGAGCGCAACTTTATAGAGATAAGTGACCAAGTATATTTATTGTCTGGGGGTGGAAAATGGAAGCGAAAGAGGTGGGGCTTGGCCTTCCCTTTATCCAGAAGAGAGCAGAAAATGTAGCGGTGGGCGAGCGGCTCCTATGCAGTACCAGTGGGCGAGTGGTAAAATGTTTGGCTACAGTATGGCTACGAGTACTGTAGGATAGGCTTTGTGGCGTAGTTTCGAAGAGAGAATATGTGAAACTAGCTTGCGTGCTTCCCCTTCAAGAAAGTAAGTGAACATCGGCATAGTATATCCTTTACTCCCTCCGTTCCAAAATAGATGACCCAACTTTGCACTAATAGTACAAAGTTGGGTCATCTATTTTGGAACGGAGGGAGTATTTTCGAAGTTCCGGTTATCCCCAATTATACTGGCCATGGGTAGCCTGGCCCGGATGGCCCGACCTGACCTTGTCCACGGGTCATGCCTGGGCTTCGAAGGCCGAATCTGACCCGAGCCCGTCCTATTAGCGATTAAAGAAGAGGCCTAGCCCGAGGCTCGGTGGACTTTTACACTAACGAGCAAGGGCCTGATAGCTATCCGCGTCAATATTTTTATCGAAGAGAAAGGGATGATGCAGCACAGCTACGGTAAATATTTTCCTCAGTAATAAAACCAAGATTATCAAATCGATAGGAGAACCAAGCAACATTATGTAAACGGTACCTGCACACAAAGAATAGATACTTGCAACCCGACGTGTAAAGGGGGTTGTCAATCCCTCTCAGGTAAAACATAAATTAGTTTGTAGTAGATTGGATAAATAGATCTCACGGAAACGTGAAATAAAATAAATAACAAAAAATTGCAGCAATGTATTTTTGAATTTTGAAATAATAGATCTGAAAATAAAAATGGTAAATAGTAGATCGGAAAGCAAATATGATGATAGAGGCAAAGGTGTCATGTCTTTAGATGAGATGGCGGCTATCATTTTGATGGAGTAGACTTTGGCAATCCGACTACGAACGTGCGAGGACGTCGCGCCTTAGTAATCGCTAAACCAATTTCAAAAGGTTATTGACCACGCCAGAGCACAATCAACCTGACCACGAAAATTTATTTCCTGTAAGCAAACGAAGAACAAGTAAGAAACTGAAATTGCAATCTTGATATCGCGAATATAAGAGGAAAGCTTTATTAATGAAGGTGAGGTTCTGTGACGTCTTGGTCTGTTTGTTGGACACAAACGAAGTACGCGAAGTTGCAGCTATGGCGAACTTTTAATCTAAAAAAGCCCAAGCAAAAAGCTACTAGATGGATCTACTTATATAGTAGCAAAGGGTGGCGGCCAAGGAGGTGGGAGGACGTCCCAAGTCAGCCTAAAACTAACCCTAGGTCGTACAAGGTCCATGGGCCCAAGTGGAGGTGATGCAACACCTTTGGACTTGTAGTTTGACCCGGATTCTGCTGCAGCGTCAGATTGTTTCGTCGATAACTCAACGCTCCGGACGAATTTGAAAAGGTGAATCCAATTGGGTTGGAAAGAGCACGAAATCTAATTACCAACAAACAGTGAATCATCCAATTCAGAGTCCATATGAAAGAGTTCTTGCCGTTTTGAGTCAGGTATGTTTGTGCAGTCCGAATCTGAGTTCAGAACGTGAGAGACTTGGACTCTATCTTCTATTGGCCTAAAAGTAACGTGAGAGGACTTTTTGAACAACACATAAACTTCTCTTCTTGCCCTTACCGTCATATGTGGATTGTACAAATGTCCCATACACCTGCAATTAGACATGACACAAAAGTTTGTGAAGTAATTTTGTCCTGGATGACATAAATAAATTATTGCATAGTTTGCATTATAAATCACCTCACAAATATATATGTATATAATATTTTTGGTCGTAGCTAAGGTAGTCATGTCCTCATCATTCTCCCCTTCTTGAAAACAAAGCCGTCCTCGACGTTGCTTAATCTAAAATGTGGCTAACAAAAGACACAAGGTGTACATGTCTCTTCGAACTATCGATTTGGTTTGGCCAACTAGATTGGTTTTTCTTGCAGTGGGAGAAGTGCTTAGTTTTGGGTTCAATCTTGCGGTGCTCGATCCTAGTGACAGAAGGGGAACCGACACGTATTGTATTATTGCCATTGAGGATAAAAAGATGGGGTTTTCATCATATTGTTTGAGTTAATTCCTCTACATCATGTCATCTTGCTTAAGGCATTACTCCGTTCTTTATGAACTTAATACTCTAGATGCATGCTGGATAGCGGTCAATGTGTGGAGTAATAGTAGTAGATGCAGAATCGTTTCGGTCTACTTGACACGGACATGATGCCTATATTCATGATCATTGCCTTAGATATCGTCATAACTTTGCGCTTTTCTATCAATTGCTCGGCAGTAATTTGTTCACTTACCGTAATATTTTTTATCTTGAGAGAAGCCTCTAGTGAAACCTATGGCCCCGGGTCTATTTTCCATCATATAAGTTTCCGATCTATGATTTTAGTTTCCGATTTACTTTCTTTGCAATCTTTTACTTTCCGTTTTATAAACCAAAAATATTATTTTACCGTTTATCCATCTCTATCAGATCTCACTTTGCAAATAACCGTGAAGGGATTGTCAACCCCTTTATCATGTTGGGTGCAAGTTGGTGTTTGTTTGTGCAGATATTCGGTGGCTTGTCATGTTGTCTCCTACTGGATTGATACCTTGGTTCTTAAAACTGGGGAAAATACTTACTCTACTTTGCTGCATCACCCTTTCGTCTTTAAGGGAAAAACCAACGCGAACTCAAAAGGTACCAGGAAGAATTTCTGGCGCCGTTGCCGGGAAGATCTACGCCAAGCCGAGACATACCAAGTACCCATCATAAACTCTCATCCCTCGCATACATTATTCGTCATTTGCCTCTCGTTTTCCTCTTCCCCACTTCTAAAACAAATTTCGAAAAGATTCGCCTTTTCTTCGCTCTTCTTCCGTTCGTCTTCTCTTTCTGCCTTTTTTGCTCCCATGGCTAATCCTCCCATCCTTGTTAACACTCCCAATAATGAGGTTCTCAACTTTAAACAAAGGGAAGGATAGAATTTAAAAGATGCTTGGTATAGAATTTGCAATGCTGAAAATAGATCTATTCAAAAGCAATCTACTTCCGTTCTTCTTCGCAATTTCTATGTAGGCATTACTCCTCGGAAAAGATATGTTCTAGATACCATTACTGGGGGGAATTTCTTGGGGAGCCATACTTTCGACTCTTACAATGCCATGATAGATTTGCTAGGCCCACCACCTCTTTTGGTTAATGGAACTGTTTTAACCTTGGAACATGTAATGCAAAGATTGGATATTATTGAAAATAAAATTGCTACTGTAGAGTTGATTGAAAATTTGGATAAAAAGATTCATAAGCAGATTACTCAATATGGATCTAAGGTAGTAGTTACTCTAAAGAACCTTAAGGAAAAGGAACCCATAGTTAATGAAAAGATAGATCAAGACTTTGCTAGAATTGGCAAACTAGAAGATATTATTACCAACTTGGGTTCCGTCTTTTCCTCCGTTAAAACTACTCCAAATCTTCCTCCTAAGACTGCTAAGCTTGCGTATGTTCCAAAAAATAAGGGTGAATCTTCTAGTAAAAACAATGAAGATCTCAAATCAATTAGTGTTCACCCCGATTTTCTTGATATTATTAAGGAACCTATTGTCACGAATGAATTTCTTGATTTCTTGCCTAGGAGTTTGACCTTTTATAAAACTAAAGAATCCCCCAAGATTATAATTGAAGAATTGCATACCGAAGATGAGAATACTTAGATCTATTTGCCTAGCTAGGGGCGTTAAACAATAGCGCTTGTTGGGAGGCAACCCAATTTTATTTTTGTTTTTTGCTTTTTATGTTCTATTTTGCAATAAATAATTCTGCTAGCCTCTTTTTAGATGTGGTTTTATGTTTTAATTAGTGTTTGTGCCAAGTAAGACCTTTGGGACAGCTTACGGTGATAGTTGATTTGATCCTGCTGAAAAGCATAAACTTTTGCGCCTAGGAGATTAGTTTGCATTTTTAACAAAAGCGCGCGATAAAATACTGATTATTTTTGCAGAAGATTAATAAACAAAGTGTCTAGGACTTCCTAACTTCTTAGGATTTTTGGAGTTACAGAAGTATTCGAAATATCCAGATTACTAAGGACCATTCTGTTTTTGACATATTCTGTTTTTCGCGTGTTGTTTGCTTATTTTGATGAATCTATGGCTAGTATCGGGGGGTATGAACCATGGAAAAGTTGGAATACAATAGATATTACATCAATATAAATAAAGAATGAGTTCACAATAGTACCAAAAGTGATGATTTATTTTCTTATACTAACGAAGCTTACAAGATTTTCTATTGAAGTTTTGTCTTGTGAAGTTTTTAAGTTTTGGGTAAGGATTTGATAGACTATGGAATAAGGAGTGGCAAGAGCCTAAGCTTGGGGATTCCCAAGGCACCCCAAGGTAATATTAAAGGAGGCCAAAGGGCCTAAGCTTGGGGATGCCCCGGGAAGGCATCCCCTCTTTCGTCTTCGTCTATCGGTAACTTTACTTGAGGCTATATTTTTATTCACCACATGATGTGTGTTTTGCTTGGAGCATCTTGTGTGATTTGAGTCTTTGATTTTCAGTTTGCCACAATCATCCTTGATGCACACACCTTTTGGGAGAGACACGCATGAATTGTGATTTATTAGAATGCTCTATGTGCTTCACTTATATCTTTTGAGCTAGGCAATTTTGCTCTAGTCCTTCACTTATATCTTTTTAGAGCACGGCGCTGGTTTTCTTTTATAGAAATTGATGAACTCTTGTACTTCACTTATGTTATTTTGAGAGTCTTTAGAACAGCATGGTAATTTGCTTTGGTTATAAAATTAGTCCGAATATGATAGGCATCCAAGAGGGATATAATACAAACTTTCATATATAGTGCATTGAATACTATGAGAAGTTTGATTCCTTATGATTGTTTTGAGATATGAAGATGGTAATATTAGAGTCATGCTAGTAAGTAGTTGTGAATTGGAGAAATACGTGTGTTAAGGTTTGTGAGTCCCGTAGCATGCACGTATGGTGAACCGTTATGTAACGAAGTTGGAGCATGAGATGTTTTTTTGGCAGTCTTCCCTATGAGTGGCGGTCGGGGACGAGCGATGGTCTTTTCCTACCAATCTATCCCCCTAGGAGCATGCGTGTAGTATTTTGTTTCGATGACTAATAGATTTTTGCAATAAGTATGTGAGTTCTTTATGACTAATGTTGAGTCCATGGATTATACACACTCTCACCTTTCCACCATTGCTAGCCTCTCTAGTACCGCGCAACTTTGCGGGTACCATAAACCCACCACATATCCTTCCTCAAAACAGCCACCATACCTACCCATTATGGTATTTCCATAGCCATTCCGAGATATATTGCAATGCAACTTTCCACAGTTCCATTTATTATGACATGTTCCATCATTTTTTATACATGTTGCTCTTGATTCATTGCACATTCCAGTACACCGCCGGAGGCATTCACATAGAGTCATATTTTTGTTCTAGTATCGAGTTGTAATTTTCGAGTTGTAAGTAAATAGAAGTGTGATGATCTTCATTATTGGAGCATTGTCCCATGTGAGGAAATAAAAAAGAGAAAGGCCCAAAAAAAGAAAAATGAGAGAAAAAGAGAGAAGGGACAATGTTACTATCCTTTTTGCCACACTTGTGCTTCAAAGTAGCACCATGATCTTCATAATAGAGTCTCCTATGTTGTCACTTTCATATACTAGTGAGAATTTTTCATTATAGAACTTGTCTTGTATATTCCAATGATGGGCTTTCTCAAAACGCCATAGGTCTTCATGAGCAAGCAAGTTGGATGCACACTCACTTAGTTTTCTTTTTGAGCTTTCATAAACTTATAGCTCTAGTGCATCTGTTGCGTGGCAATCCCTACTCACTCACATTGATATCTATTAATGGGCATCTCCATAGCCCGTTGATACGCCTAGTTGATGTGAGACTATCTTTTTGTCTTCTCCATAGCCACGGTCTATTCCACCTATAGTGCTATGTCCATGGCTCACGCTCATGTATTGCATGAAGGTTGAAAAGATTTGAGAACATCAAAAGTACGAAAACAATTGCTTGGCTTGTCATCGGGGTTATGCATGATTTGAATATTTTGTGTGATGAAGATGGAGCGTAGACAGACTATATGATTTTGTAGGGATAAGCTTTCTTTGGCCATGCTATTTTGAGAAGACATAATTATTTGTTAGTACGCTTGAAGTATTATTGTCTTTATGTCAATATTAAACTTGTGTTTTGAATCTTACGGATCTGAACATTCATGCCACAATAAAGAGAATTACATGGATAAATATGTTAGGTAGCATTCCACATCAAAAATTTTGTTTTTATCATTTACCTACTCGAGGACGAGCAGGAATTAAGCTTGGGGATGCTTGATACGTCTCCAATGTATCTACAATTTTTGATTGTTACATGCTATTATATTATCTGTTTTGGATGTTTTATATGCATCAATATGCTATTTTATATGATTTTTGGGACTAACCTATTAACCTGCAGCCTAGTGCTAGTTTCTGTTTCTTCCTTGTTTTAGAGTTTCACAGAAAAGGAATACCAAATAGAATAGAACTTTCCCGATGATTTTTCTTGGACCAGAAGACACCTAGGAGACTTGGAGTGCAAGTCAGAAGAACCACGAGGCGGCCACAAGGGTGGAGGGCGCACCCAAGGGTAGGGCGCGCCTCCAACCTTGTGGGCCCCTCGGTGACCCTCTGACCTAGATCTTCCTCCTTTATATTCTCATATGCCCCGAAAACTTCCAGGGGAGCCACGAAACCACTTTCCCACCGCCGCAACCTTCCGTACCCGTGAGATCCCATCTAGGGGCCTTTTCCGGCATCCCTCCGAAGGAGGATTCGATCACGGAGGACTTCTACATCAACACCATTGCCTCTCCGATGAAGCGTGAGTAGTTTACCACAGACCTACAGGTCCATAGCTAGTAGCTAGATGGCTTCTTCTCTCTCTTTGATTCTCAATACCATTTTCTCCTTGATATTCTTGGAGATCTATTCGATGTAATACTCTTTTGCGGTGTGTTTGCCGAGATCCGATGAATTGTGGATTTATGATCAGCTTATCTATGAATATTATTAGAATCTCCTCTGAATTCTTATATGCATGATTTGATATCTTTGCAAGTCTCTTTGAACTATCGATTTGGTTTGGCCAACTAGATTGGTTTTTCTTGCAATGGGAGAAGTGCTTAGCTTTGAGTTCAATCTTGCGGTGCTCGATCCTAGTGACAGAAGGGGAACCGACACATATTGTATTGTTGCCATCGAGGATAAAAAGATGGGGTTTTCATCATATTGTTTGAGTTAATTCCTCTACATCATGTCATCTTGCTTAAGGCGTTACTCCATTCTTTATGAACTTAATACTCTAGATGCATGCTGGATAGCGGTCGATGTGTGGAGTAATAGTAGTAGATGCAGAATCGTTTCGGTCTACTTGACACGAACGTGATCCTGTATTCATGATCATTGCCTTAGATATTGTCATAACTTTGCGCTTTTCTATCAATTGCTCGGTAGTAATTTGTTCACCCACCGTAATAATTTCTATCTTGATAGAAGCCTCTAGTGAAACCTATGGCCCTCGGGTTTATTTTCCATCATATAAGTTTCCGATCTATAATTTTAGTTTCTGATTTACTTTCTTTGCAATCTTTTACTTTTCGTTTCATAAACCAAAAATACCAAAAATATTACTTTACCCGTTTACCGTTTATCCATCTCTATCGGATCTCACTTTGCAAATAACCATGAAGGGATTGGCAATCCCTTTACCGTGTTGGGTGCAATTTGGTGTTTGTCTGTGCAGGTATTCGGTGGTTTGTCACATTGTCTCCTACTGGATTGATACCTTGGTTCTCAAAACTGAGGGAAATACTTACTCTACTTTGCTGCATCACCCTTTCCCCTTCAAGGGAAAAACCAACGCAAGCTCAAGAGGTAGCATCATCCATTTTTACTTCCCTTGGTTTTTGCACATATGACACATGTATACATGAGTAACTTTCATATTTCATAAAATCTGAAGCCAAAATATTATCACAAGTAGAAGGCATGAAAATATTGCAACTCAGTTTGCACATATAAGTGAAGCTCTTATTCATTTCAAAAGGTTGATAATGTTGATCATTAAACCGTCCCAACATTGGTGAATAAACCTTACTTGCATAAAATTTACATGCTACAACATGCTTAAATAAGCAAACATGCAATAAGTCATTGGTCACAGAATCATCACCAAGATTAGAGGTCATATTAAAATGATTAAATATTCGTTCTTTTGCATCGACACTTAATTCAATGGGTGCACTCAAAATTGTTGGTACTTCAACTGTTTTATCACATGACGCATTCATGACAGTAACACGATTCTCTAAAATAGCTGGTGTGCTCAAATCAACAGGTAACTCAACACATGATGTATTCAAGTTAACTAGGCATGCATCATTCTCATGTGAAAGTGGAAAATCTGTACCTTTGTCATTACCTCGTATGATCAACTCAGACGATGTAGGCACTCTTGGTGGTGATGTGTCACATGATGGAGATGATGTAGTCCTCGCAACAACGGATGTGGTTGTCATAGTATGCCTACTAGTTGAAGAAACATGCTTGTTCTCCTTGTGGGCAACACGTCGGTTTATTTCCTGTTCAACTTTGCAAGCAAGACGAAACAAATGGTCCATAGGATAACACTCTTCATGAATTAGTATCTCTTGAATATCATGGTTTAATCCTCCCCAAAATCTATCCATAAAATCTTCTTCACTTTCTTCTAAAAATGAGTGCAACAATGTAGTTTGTAAATCATCATAGTATTTTGTTACTGTGTCAGTGCCTTCTTTTAAATGTTGTAATTTTTTAACCATGCCACGAGTATAATAAACATCAATGAATCTATCTCTCATGACAAGTTTTAAATCATCCCAAGTAGTAGGTATAAGATCATGGTTTAACCGACAATATTCACTCCACCAAACTAAAGCAAAGCTACTGAAAGTACTAACCGCGGCTTGAAATTTTCCACGCTCATCAAAATTATGGGAAGCAAATATAGCATTTATTTCGTATTCCCATTCAATATATAAGTCGGGCCTAAAACGACCAGTAAATGGTGGCATGGAAACATTAACCTGATTATGTGCATTCTGATGTTGTTGCTCCTCTTGTGACAGTTGTTGTATTTTCTTAGGTAATGACAAATCTCCCACGATCGATGAAGCCCAACAACTAAAAACTCCAAAACCTGCCATATTTAGTAGAAAACAAGAAATATAATCCAAGAATAATGTTCATATGAACTACTAGGATGTGATGTAAAGCGCTCACAGTAAAGCAAATATCAATATCTCACAAGTTCTTACCAAGCAGTGGGTGGTGACATGCAACCAGCGGAGTCAAATAATTCTGAAGATTGAGTAAAGCGATTGCCAGGGGAACATACGTATACATGATACGTCTCCAACGTATCTATAATTTTTGATTGCTCCATGCTATTATATTATCTATTTTGGATGTTAATGGGCTTTATTTTACACTTTTATATCATTTTTGGGACTAACCTGCTAACCGGAGGCCCAACCTAAATTGCTGTTTTTTGCCTATTTTAGGGTTTCGAAGAAAAGGAATATCAAACGGAGTCCAAACGGAATGAAACCTTCGGCAACGTGATTTTCTCAACAAACATGATCCAAGAGACTTGGAGTGGGCGTCAAGAAACAAGGGAGGAAGGCACGGGGCAGGGGGCGCGCCTACCCCCTGGGCGGGCCCTCCACCCTCGTGGGCCCTCCGTTGCTCCACCGACGTACTTCTTCCTCCTATATATATCCACGTACCCCCCAAACATCCAGGAGCACCACGAAAACCTAATTCCACCATCGCAACCTTCTGTACCCGAGAGATCCCATCTTGGGGCCTTTTCCGGAGCTCTGCCGGAGGGGCATTGATCATGGAGGGCCTCTACATCAACTCCATGGCCTCTCCGGTGATGGGCGAGTAGTTTACTTCAGACCTACGGGTCCATAGCTAGTATCTAGATGGCTTCTTCTCTCTCTTTGGATCTCAATACAAAGTTCTCCTCAATCTTCTTGGAGATCTATTCGATGTAATCTTCTTTTGTTGTGTGTTTGTTGAGATCCGATGAATTGTGGGTTTATGATCCAGATTATCTATGAACAATATTTGATTCTCATCTGAATTCTTTTATGTATGATTGGTTTATCTTTGCAAGTCTCTTCGAATTATCAGTTTGGTTTGGCCTACTAGATTGATCTTTCTTGCAATGGGAGAAGTGCTTAGCTTTGGGTTCAATCTTGCGGTGCTCGATCCCAGTGACAGAAAGGGAACTGACACGTATTGTATTGTTGTCATCGAGGATAAAAAGATGGGGTTTATATCATATTGCATGAGTTTATCCCTCTACATCATGTCATCTTCCTTAAAGCATTACTCTGTTCTTATCAACTTAATACTCTAGATGCATGCTGGATAGCGGTCGATGTGTGGAGTAATAGTAGTAGATGCAGAATCGTTTTGGTCTACTTGTCTCGGACATGATGCCTATATACATGATCATACCTAGATATTCTCATAACTATGCTCAACTCTGTCAATTGCTCGATAGTAATTCGTTTACCCACCATAATACTTATGCTCTTGAGAGAAGCCACTAGTGAAACCTATGGCCCCCAGGTCTATCTTCCATCATATTAATCTTCCAACACTTAGTTATTTCCTTTGCTGTTTATTTTACTTTGCATCTTTATTTCTCTTTATCATAAAAATACCAAAAATATTGTCTTATCATATCTATCAGATCTCACTCTCGTAAGTGACCGTGAAGGGCTTAACAACCCCTTTATCGCGTTGGTTGTGAGGTTCTTATTTGTTTGTGTAGGTGCGTGGGACTTGAGCGTGATCTCCTACTGGATTGATACCTTGGTTCTCAAAAACTGAGGGAAATACTTACGCTACTTTGCTGCATCACCCTTTCCTCTTCAAGGGAAAACCAACGCAGTGCTCAAGAGGTAGCAAGAAGGATTTCTGGCGCCGTTGCCGGGGAGATTCGCGCCAAGTCTAGTCAAGATTTGACTGCCAACAACAAGTCATTTCTGGCGCCATTACCAAGTACCCATCACAAACTCTTATCCCTCGCATTACATTATTTGCCATTGGCTCTCGTTTTCCTCTCCCCCACTTCACCCTTTACGTTTTATTCACCCTCTCTCCGTTCCCCTTCTCTTTCCCTATTCGCCTCTTTTCTGCTTGCTTCGTCATTATGGCTAGTCCTTTATCTACTCTTTTGTCTCCTGAGAATGAAGTTCTTAATTTTAAACAAAGGGAGGGAGAAAATCTAAAAGATGCTTGGTACAGAATTTGCAATGCGCAAAATAGATCTACTGGGAAGCAATCTACTTCCATTCTCTTTGCAATTTTTATGTAGGCATCACCCCTTGGAATAGATATATTCTTGATACCATTATCGAAGGAAATTTCTTGGGTAGCCATACTTTTGATTCTTATAATGCTACGATAGATTTGTTTGGCCCACCACCTGTTTTGGTTAATGGAACTATGTTAACTTTGGAACATGTGATGCAAAGGCTTGAAATTATTGAGAATAAAGTTGCTACTGTAGAGTTGATTGAGAATTTGGATAAAAAGATCCACAACCAAATTACCCAATATGGATCTAAGATCGAGAATTTGGAAAAAGAACCCATAGTTAATGAAAGAATAGATCAAAATTCTACTAGAATCGATAAACTTGAGGGAATTATCACCAACTTGGGATCCGCTTTTTCTTCCGTTAAAAATACTCCAAATCCTCCTACTAAAATTTCCAAGCTTGTTTATGTTCCTAAAAATAAGGGTGAATCCTCTAGTAAGGAAACTACGGATTTAAAATCAATAAGTGTTCATCCTAATCTTTTTTCTATCATTAAGGAACCATTTGCTACAAATGATTTTCTTGATTTTGTGCCTAGGAGTTTGATAATTAATAAAAAGTAAGAAACTCCTAAGAATTAGAGGTGTCTCATTGAAGAATTACCTACCAAAGATGGCAATACCTAGATCTATCTTCGCTTTTATGCCTAGCTAGGGGCGTTAAACGATGGCGCTTGTTGGGAGGCAACCCAATTTTATTTTTATTCCTTGCTTTTTGCTCCTGTTTATTAATAAATAATTTATCTAGCCTCTGTTTTGGTTGGGTTTTTTGTGTTTAATTAGTGTTTGTGCCAAGTTGAACCGATGGGAAGACTTGGGGAAAGTCTTTTTGATCTTGCTGTAAAAACAGAAACTTTAGCGCTCGTGAGAACTACTGCCATTTTATTTGGAAGGTGCTATTTAGTTAATTCTTTTTGCAGATGATTAATAGATAAATTCCTCACGTTCGGCAATTTATTTTAGAATTTTTGGGGTTTTAGAACTTGCGTTAGCTACAGATTATTACAGACTGTTCTGTTTTTCCGTGTGTTGTTTGCTTATTTTGATGAATCTATGGCTAGTAAAAGAGTTTATAAACCATAGAGAAGTTGGAATACAGTAGGATTAACACCGATATAAATAAAGAATGAGTTCATTACAGTACCTTGAAGTGGTGTTTTGTTTTCTTTCGCTAACGGAGCTCACGAGATTTTCTATTTTGAGTTTTGTGTTGTGAAGTTTTCAAGTTTTGGGTAAAGATTTGATGGATTATGGAACAAAGAGTGGCAAGAGCCTAAGCTTGGGGATGACCATGGCACCACAAGGTAAAATTCAAGGACACCAAAAATCCTAAGCTTGGGGATGCCCCAGAAGGCATCCCCTCTTTCGTCTTCGTCTATCGGTAGCTTTACTTGGAGCTATATTTTTATTCACCACATGATATGTGTTTTGCTTGGAGCGTCTTGTATGATTTGAGTCTTTGCTTTTTAGTTTACCACAGTCATCCTTTTTGTACACACCTTTTGAGAGAGACTCACATGATTTGAAATTTATTAGAATACTCTATGTGCTTCACTTATATCTTTTGAGCTATATAGTTTTTGCTCTAGTGCTTCACTTATATCTTTTAGAGCACGGTGGTGATTTATTTTATAGAAATAATTGTTCTCTCATGCTTCACTTATATTATTTTGAGAGTCCTTTAGAACAACATGGCAATAATAAAAACTTTCATATAAGTGCATTGAATACTATGAGAAGTTTGATACTTGATAATTGTTTGGAGATATGGAGATGGTGATATTAGAGTCATGCTAGTTGAGTAGTTGTGAATTTGAGAAATACTTGTGTTGAAGTTTGTGATTCCCGTAGCATGCACGTATGATGAACTGTTATGTGATGAAGTCGGAGCATGATTTATTTATTGATTGTCTTCCTTATGAGTGGCGGTCGGGGATGAGCGATGGTCTTTTCCTACCAATCTATCCCCCTAGGAGCATGCGCTTAATACTTTGTTTCAATAACTAATAGATTTTTGCAATAAGTATGTGAGTTCTTTATGACTAATGTTGAGTCCATGGATTATACGCACTCTCACCCTTCCACCATTGCTAGCCTCTCTAGTATCGCGCAACTTTTGCCGGTACTATAAACCCACCATATACCTTCCTCAAACAGCTAACATACCTACCTATTATGGCATTTCCATAGCCATTCCGAGATATATTGCCATGCAACTTTCCACTGTTCCGTTATTATGACATGCTTCATCATTGTCATATTGCTTGCATGATCATGTAGTTGACATCATATTTGTGGCAAAGCCACCATTCATAATTCTTCATACATGTCACTCATGCATCATTGCACATCCCGGTACACCGCCGGAGGCATTCACATAGATTCATATTTTGTTCTAAGTATTGAGTTGTAATTCTTGAGTTGTAAGTAAATAAAGTGAGATGATCACCATTATTAGAGCATTGTCCCAAGTGAGGAAAGGATGATGGAGACTATGATTCCCCCACAAGTCGGGATGAGACTCCGGACGAAAAAAAGAGGCCAAAAAGAAAAGAAAAGAAAGAAGGCCCAAATAAAAAAATGAGAGAAAAAGAGAGAAGGGACAATGCTACTATCCTTTTACCACACTTGTGCTTCAAGGTAGCACCATGATCTTCATGATAGAGAGTCTTCTATGTTTTCACTTTCATATACTAGTGGGAATCTTTTATTATAGAACTTGGCTTGTATATTCCAATGATGGGCTTCCTCAAATGCCCTATGTAACGCCCCATATGTAACTAGCCATATTTGTATTCCAACTCTTGCCATTTTTGGCTCTAAGTTATGATATTCCCTCGTGGTTGGATTTTGTCTTCGTTTTGATTTTTGTCCATGTCATGCATCTCATATCATGTCATCATGTGCATCGCATTTGCATACGTGTTCGTCTCAAGCATCCGAGCATTTTCCCCGTTGTCCATTTTGCATTCCGGCACTCCTACGTCCTCTGGCGTCCCCTTTTGCCTCTTTTTGTGTGTGGGTGTTAAACTTTCTCGAAATGGACCGAGATTTGCCAAGCGGCCTTGCTACACCACCCGTAGACCGCATGTCAAGTTTCGTACCATTTGGAGTCTGTTTGATACTCCAATGGTTAACCGAGGAACCGTAAAGGCCTCGTGTCTGTTGCAGCCCAACACCCCTCCAAAGTGGCCCAAAACCAATCCAAACCCCCTCCATCCTCTCGACCGTCCTATCACGATCGCGTGGCCGAAAACCGCACCTCATTTGGACTCTCCTAGCTGCCAGAATCTATAAATAGCCCCCCCTCCAAAATTCGCGGTCCCAAAACCCTAGACCTAGTCCCTCTCCGCGCCGGATACGTCCGGACGGCGCCGGACGCGTCCGTCGCCGCGCCCCGTCCACTCACGCGCCGCCACCCATCGCCTCCGCCGCCTCCTTCCACCGCGGCCTGC
>NC_041392.1:385701462-385735849 GCF_002162155.2 Triticum dicoccoides | reverse complement strand
GCCAGCGCCCGAGCGCGCCGCCCCGCGCCTCCTCCACCGCCACCCCACTGACCATGCCGGCCGCCGCCACCTCGCGGGCGCCGCCACGCTGCCCGACGTTGGTTGCCTCGCCCGCCGCCGCGGACCTCGCCGCCCTGACGCGCCGCGGCCGGATCCGGCCTCCGCCACCCTGGATCCGCCTCTCCACCTCGCCGGCACACCTCGCGGCACTATTCCGGCGAGCCTCCGGCGATCCTCGATCCGCGCGCCCTAAGCCAGATCTGGAGACTAGGGTTGACCCCTGCTTTTTTCGTCTAAGTCATTTTTTGTGTTCATATTATCTAGCTCTGTTCATCGCATCATAACTCAGCATCCGTAGCTCCATTTTGCGTGTGCAATATATCAAAATGTTCGTTAGGTTGTGCTCTTCATTTTGTTCTATTGCACCATGCTTGTTTGAGTCCAGCTTGATGCCTAAAATGCCGTTGCAAGAGTGCTATAAAATGTTAGTTCCTGATTCTTATCAGATTATGAGCATTTGTCATTTTTGCCATGATTATTGTGTGCCTCCTATGAACTTGAGCCCTACATGTGTTTTGGGCTATGCCATGCTATCTTTACAAGGGTGTATGCCATGTATTTTTGTGATCAATGTGGTGACTAGCACATGCATGCAAAGTATCTCTCGTGATGTTGCTGTTTTCAGGGAATTAGAATTTCACTAAGTCATTTCCCTGCTTTTATTTTTATGCCATGTATTCATGTTGCTACAGAGTGATCCATGCTTCTTTTGAGTATATTCAGTAAGGATTATTTGAGCATATGGTTATGTTCTATCCATCCATGTCCCTGTTTGCATTTATGGAGTACCCTAGCATGACTCAATCTTACTCTACTTTTGCTATAAAATGTTCCTGGCAGATTGTTTACGTGTTAATCAATTTTGCCAAGGTTGGTGTCGTTGATACATGCATGCTATGAGATTGTTCTTGCCATGTTTAGCTTCTTGATCATGTCTTCTTGCTGGGTGTATGCTTAGTTTGTCATGCAATGCCTTGTGGTGAGTGCATCGAGCTCGCAAACATGCCTACGTAACTCTGTTTTTGCCATGTCCAGTTTTCTGCTAAGTCTGAATCTGTTAACGAAACTTGCTATGTTTACATGGGTGCCATCATGTTTTATGTGCCCTTTTGGCTTATGTTTAGTAAGGGACTTTTGTTATATGCTTTGAGTAGATTCATGCCATGCCTGGTGTTGCTATGTTATGATCTTGTAGCATGTTGTTATCTTGCTCTAAACATTGCTTCCTGATGTTAATCCTGACATGTTGTTATTTTCACTAAGTCTGTGAAGCTGATATCTTTTGCACTTTTGCCATGCTTGTTTGAACCTGCTATTGTGTGATTTAGCCGTAGCTTAGTGTTCATCTTTTGTCAAGCATCTTTAGTAGATCCCAGCCATGTGCTTTGTTGCTATGTTAGAGTACAGTAGCTTAGTTTCTTGTTGCATTTTAGATGGCATCGTGCTGTTAATCGCAGGATTGTGCCATTATTGTTTTGCTTGCCATTTGCAAACCGTGGATCTGATTCCGGTGGTCTTTATATTGATTTCAACCGAAATCAACTCATCTTTCCAGTGGCTCTATTGGTTTGCCAAGTTGAGGCCTGGTTCAATCTTTTCCTTCCGGAGCATGCATATGCATTGCATATCACATCCCGCATATCATGCCATGTTTTGCATCATGTTGCTTGCGCATTGCACCATGGTTGATTGTGGTTTCCTTTGCTTGTGTTCTTGCCTTGGGTAGAGCCGAGAGATGAGTACGTGATCGAGGAACCCATTGAGTACGCTTACGAGGATCAAGCTTACGTCAACTCGGAGAACTTTGCAGGAAAGATGACCATACCCTCGAAATCACTTCTATCTTTGCTTGCTAGTTGCTCGCTCTATTGCTATGCCTATGCCGCGATACCTACCACTTGCCTTATCATGCCTCCCATATTGCCATGTCAAACCTCTAACCCACCTTGTCCTAGCAAACCATTGTTTGGCTATGTTACCGCTTTGCTCAGCCCCTCTTATATCATTGCTAGTTGCAGGTGAAGATTGGAGTTTGTTCCTTGTTGGAACAAGTTTATTGTTGGGATATCATTATCATATCTTGTTTACTTTAATGCACCTATATACTTGGTAAAGGTTGGAAGGCTCGGCCTTTTGCCTGGTGTTTTGTTCCACTCTTGCCGCCCTAGTTTCCATCATACCGGTGTTATGTTCCTTTATTTTGCGTTCCTTACGCGGTTGGGTTATAATGGGAACCCCTTGACAGTTTGCCTTGAATAAAACTCCTCCAGCAAGGCCCAACCTTGGTTTTACCATTTGCCACCTAAGCCTTTTTCCCTTGGGTTCCGCGGACTCAAGGGTCATCTTTATTTTAAACCCCCGGGCCAGTGCTCCTCTGAGTGTTGGTCCAACTTGTCAGCCGCCGGTGGCCACCAGGGGCAACTCTGGGTTGGCCTACAGGAAGTTTGGACAATCCGGTGTGCCCTGAGAACGAGATATGTGCAGCTCCTATCGGGATTTGTCGGCACATTCGGGTGGCTTTGCTGGTCTTGTTTTACCATTGTTGAAATGTCTTTTAATCGGGATTCCGAGTTTGATCGGGTCGTCCTGGGAGAAGGAATATCCTTCGTTGACCATGAGAGCTTGTGATGGGCTAAGTTGGGACACCCCTGTAGGGTTTTGAACTTTTGAAAGCCGTGCTTGCGGTTATGGGCAGATGGGAATTTGTTAATATCCAGTTGTCGAAAACTTGACACTTAACTTAATTAAAATGCATCAATCGCGTGTGTAGCCGTGATGGTCTCTTTTCGGCGGAGTCCAGGAAGAGAACACGGTCTCGTGTTATGCTTGAACGTAAGTAGTTCTAGGATCACTTCTTGATCATAGTTTATCGACCGTGCTTTGCTCCTCTTCTCGCTCTCATTTTTGTAAGATAGCCACCATATATGCTAGTGCTTGCTGCAGCTCCACCTCACTACCTTTGCCTTCCCATAAGCTTAAATAGTCTTGATCGTGAGGGTTTGAAATTGCTGAGTCCCCGTGACTCACAGATTACTTAAAAAACCAGATGCAGGTGCCGATGATGCCAGTCCAGGGGATGCGACCGAACTCAAGTGGGAGTTCGACGAGGATTCAGGGCGCTACTATGTTTCCTTTCCAGACGATCAGTAGTGGAGCCCAGTTGGGGCGATCGGGGATCTTATGCATTTGGGGTTGTCTTTGTTTTGGTTCCGTAGTCGGACCTTGATTGTATTCTGGATGACGTAATGCTATTTTCATGTATTGTGTGAAGTGGCGATTGTAAGCCAACTCTGTATCTCTTTCTTATTCAGTACATGGGATGTGTAAAGATTACCCCTCTTGCGACATGCCTACAATGCGGTTATGCCTCTAACTCGTGCTCCGACACGTGGGAGATATAGCCGCATCGTGGGTGTTACAAGGTGGTAATCAGAGCCTTCCCCGACTTAGGAGCCCCCCTGCTTGATCGAATTGTTGGCGTTGTTGAGTCTAGAAAAATATTTTGAGTCTTATAGGATTATATATATTAGAGAGTAGGATTCTTTTTACTCCTCAGTCCCTTCGTCGCTCTGGTGAGGCCTCCCGACGTAGAGTTTTGACTCTTCTCTCCTCAAATTTCACAAAAAAAAGTTTAGGATCACGCGGGTATCTTGGAATCGTTTCGATGGTTTTGTGACGAGAACATTGTTCTTGGTGCCTCCTGACATTTAGGGGTTGTAGCAGTGTCCTGGGGAGTTTAGCTCCAAGGTGTTGTCGTCACAATTTTATCGTTGCAGTTCTGGAATACCTGAGTTTCGCCGACATTGAAAATCTCTTTTATGCAGTTGTTGGTGAGATAACCTCGACGCCACCCAGTACTGGGGCGGGAGTTCGGGAGTATTGCCATAACTCGTATAACGGATGCCTTTCGAAGGTTGGGGTAAATGATTTCCGAAGGTTTCTTGGTTATGTGTTGAAGGATGGATACATCTGGATGTAGGATTTGCTAGTTTTGGGTGAGATATTATGCTTCCCCTGTATCCCCAACACCTGATTGCATATCCGGAAAGTTTCGGGAGTTTCATAGGTGGGAATTCATGTAGCTCTAGTATTTCTTCCCGCAGATATATGGTTTGTGATTGGGTAATCCTTACCAATTATTTGTTCATATCCGTACCTTGTTGTTTTATTCATCTACCTCTATCTAAGTGGCTTCTCAACTTTATGGAAGTGTGATAATTTAATTTGGAATTCATTCATTCATTCTTGTTTGAATGTTAAGGCTATATGTTGCAATTTCGATCCATTTGATTCAGCTTGAATATATGTCTTTCAAGATGCTAACGGATGTCACCCTCTTCAGGATGGCTCCTCCAACGCGTCAGAATCCGGAACCTCCGCCACTTCCTCCACCTCCGGAGGCATGGCAAGCTGTGATGGCCGCCACCAACACCAACACGCAGATGCTTTTGCAACTCTTGCAAGAGCGTAACCAAGGAAATCAAGGCCATGGCAAAAATCAAGTTCAGTTTGCTACCCTCAACCAGTTCCTCGCAAACCAGCCGAAGTCTTTCAGTAACTGTGTCGACGCCACAGATGCTGACGATTGGCTCGTGGATATCTGCAAACATTTTGAGTGTAGCAATGTCAGGCCTGAGGATTTTGTCAAGTTTGCTTCGTTCCAACTCAAAGACCAAGTTGCTGAGTGGTATAAACAATACAAAGATTCCAGAGGAGGTCGTGTGATTACCTGGGATGATTTCTGCCAAGACTTGAAAGCTCACCACATTCCTCAGAGTGTTGTTGAGAGTAAGCGTGAGGAGTTCCACAATCTGAAGCAAGGCAGCTTGTCTGCTTACCAATACAACATCCTGTTCCAGAGGCTCGCTCGCTTCGCCAAACAAGACGTCCCTGATGAGAAGAGCATGATTTATCAATTCAGAGGTGGCCTCAGAGAAGATCTGCAACTAGCTCTCGTGCTTTTTGAGCCGAAAAAGTATGATGAGTTCTACAACATGGCACTAAAACAAGAAGCTGCTCAAATCAAGTGCGATGCTTCCAAGAAGAGAGTCAGGGATGCAACTCCTTCTTCTTCTTCAACTCAAGTGGCAGCTAAGCAGCAAAAGTACTGGTTGCCTCCTCCTCCTTCGTTCCGTCAGCCTTATTAGCAGAAGAGCAAATGTGGCAATGGATCTTCCCACCCACCCAACCCAGGCTTTCAGAACAAAATTTCATCTCATGCTCCAAGGTCAAGTGCTCCGTATCACCGTCCGCTCTCAGAGGTTACGTGCAACAAGTGTCAGCAGAAGGGTCACTATGCAAACAAATGCTTCAACCAGAGTCGTCTTCCGCCTCCTTCTCCTGTGAGATCTGCCAGCAATGTAGTGGTCAAGCATAATCCCAAGTTTGCAAAGGTCAACATGATGAACACAGCTCATGCAGAGGACTCTTCAGAAGTGATCATGGGTAATCTTCCTATTAATGATATTCCTGCAAAAGTTCTTTTTGATACTGGTGCATCACATTGTTTCATCTCGAGACCATTTGCATCTAAGCATGAGTGGGTTTTCCAATATTTGCCTAGTCCGTTAGCAGTTGTTTCACCGGGTAAATGCTTGCACGCAAGCTACATGGTTCCAGATGTTTCTATCAAGATGGGTGACTATAAGTTTCCATCTTCTCCAATGGTCCTTGGTGATTCGGATATTGATCTAATTCTCGGCATGGACTGGCTTTCTAAGCACAAGGCTCAGCTTGATTGTGCTGCCAGACAGATTCAATTGACACACTCGTTTGAGGATGTGATCGTCTTTGCCGCTCGTGATGATACCATTCGACTGTTTTCTCTCAATGAGAAGGGCGAGTTGAATTCCATCTCTCAGATTCCAGTCATTTGTGAATATCAAGACGTCTTTCCAGTAGTGCTTCCAGGAATGCCTCCTCACCGGCCAGTTGAATTCGTCATTGATCTTGAGCCTGGCGCGGAACTGTTTGCAAACGTCCTTACAAGCTTGGACCAGAAGAGTTGAAGGAGCTGAAGAAACAACTCGATATACAAGAGTGTATGGGTCTGATCCGACCAAGTTCTTCTTCTTGGGGTTGTGGTGTTCTTTTTGTCAAGAAGAAAGATAGCATGGACCGACTTTGTGTCGACTACCGTCCATTGAACAAGAAGACCATAAAGAACAAGTACCCACTTCCCAACATCAATGAGCTTTTCGAACAACTCAAAGGTGCTCAAGTATTCTCCAAGCTTGACCTCCGTATGGGCTATCATCAAATTCGCATTCGTGAACAAGATATCCCCAAGACAGCATTCAGGACAAGCTATGGTTCCTATGAATACACTGTCATGTATTTCGGCCTTGTCAACGCTCCTCCAACGTTCTCTCGCATGATGAAATTCATCTTCAACCCTTACACAAATGACTTCGTCTTGGTCTATCTCGATGACATTTTGGTGTTTTCCAAGAACAAGGAGGATCATGCCAAACACTTGAGATTGGTACTCGACAAACTCAGAGAACATCAGTTCTATGCGAAGTTTTCAAAGTGCGAGTTTTGGCTCGATGAGGTTCTCTACCTTGGGCATATCATCTCCGCTAAGGGCATAGTTGTTTATCCTGAGAAGGTGTCTGCAATTGTGAATTGGGAACCGCCTCAGAATGTCAAGCAGCTCCGCAGCTTTCTTGGGCTCGCAAGCTATTGTCGAAGATTCGTTGAGAATTTCTCTAAGACCGCGAAGCCTCTTTCCAACCTTCTCCAGAAGCATGTGAAGTATGTATGGACGCCTGAATGTGACATCGCTTTCAACACCCTCAAAGAGAAGTTAGTCACAGCTCCAGTTCTGACTCCTCCTGATGAATCCAAACCATTTGAGGTTTTCTGTGATGCTTCCCTGCAAGGTCTCGGTGCTGTGTTAATGCAAGAGAAGAAAGTTGTGGCCTATACCTCTTGCCAGTTGAAGCCCAACAAAAAGAACTACCCCACTCATGACCTGGAGTTGGCGGCAGTTGTCCATGCTCTTTTAACATGGAGACATCTCTTGTTGGGAAGGGAAGTGGACATCTTCGCTGATCATAAGAGTCTCAAGTACATCTTCACTCAGCCCAACCTCAACCTCAGGCAGACTAATTGGGTCGAAATGATTCAAGAGTATAATCCGAGTATTGAATATACTCCAGGCAAGGCCAATGTCATTGCTGACGCTTTGAGCAGGAAGGCTTACTGCAACAGTTTGATTCTCAATCCCTTCCAATCGGATCTTTGTGAAGCTTTCCGCAAACTTAATCTCCAAGTTGTTCCTCAAGGATTCCTTGCCAACCTCCAAGTCTCTCCTACTTTGGAAGATCAGATTCGTGAGGCTCAACTTCTTGATGCCATGGTGAATGACGAGGACATCAATACCATTGTTACACCCACAGCCCCTGCTGCTATACATACTGGACCAATTACTAGAGCTCGCGCACGCCAATTGAATTATTAGGTACTTTCATTTCTTGGTAACGATTCTAATGTTCATGAGAATATGATGTTTCCTAAATTGGATACATTTGTCTTGCTTACAAATGAAGGGCCTAGCTTGGACAAGAAAGATGAACCTTGGAACAAGTTCAAGCGTGGAGATGATGGCATGCGCAAGGGGATCCAGAATGGAGTTACAAGTGATGATTTCAGGACTTTGAAGCCACCATAAGGAGTGCATGAAGCCTTGGATGAAATATACAAGATGCCACTTCATAAATTTCGTCCAGAGGCTATTTTAGGTGTTGCGTCACCTTATTATTGGGCCAGGCCCATGTATTTTCGAAATACTTAATTATAGGCTGTTTTTAGAGTCCGTATGTGTGGGGAAACAAGAGTTAGGGTTGGTTTCGGACCCCTCCTCCCAGGGCCACGAAATTCCCCCCTCTTCCTCCATATATACAGCCCTTAGGGCATTGTTTAGACTTTGGGGTTTTGTTTAGATTAAAAGTTCGCCATAGCTGCAACTTCTCATACTTCGTTTGTGTCCAATGACCAGACCAAGACGTCACAGAACCCTACCTTCATCAATAAAGCTTTCATCTTATATTCGCAGTATCCAAATTGCAATCTCAGTTTCTTGCTTGTTCTTTGTTTGCTTGCAGGAAACAGACCCTCGTGGTCAGGTTGATTGTGCTTCGGCGTGGTCAATAACCCCTTGGAAGTTGGTTTAGCGATTGCTAAGGCGCGACGTCTCGCACATTCGTAGTCGGATCGTCAAGGTCGACTCCCATAGAAATGATAGCCACCATGTCATCGAAACATCGGGACACCTTTGCCTCTATCAAGGGTATCAGATTTCCAGGTTGCTCAGTGAGATTTTACAGTTTTTTGTAGTTTAGGTCGAGTCTGTTCTTCATACCTATAGTCCACGAAAAAGCCAAAAAAAATTAGGGTTAGGTCATCATATCCGAACCAATCTGAGCCTTTGCATAGTCTTTTTAGAGTTTTGCTTTGTTGAATTTGTGGTTGCATCGTCGTGTCGAGTTGCTGGTCTTAGCGTCTAGTCCCTTAGAGTTTCGAGTTCTGTTCACAGGTTGTCACGCCGCCGCCGCACCATCATTACCATATACCACCACCCCACCATATACATCGCCGCTGCCATATACAACCACCAATGCGAGTCCACATATACCATCGCCATATACCACCACCAATCCGAGTCCAGATATACCACCACAGTCCAAGTTCCACCAGATTCATCTCCGCCACCAGTCCTAGTCCGAGTCCAGTATTTGTTGCTTTGTTTTCGAGTTCCAGATCATGCCATACTCCAAGTCGTGACAGAGTAGGACTCCCGAGATTACGTGCTACCCGCAGAAGAAAAATAGTTCCAAACTAAAAAAAAAACTAAGTCTGGAAAATTCTGGCTAGGCAGTTTTTAGACCATTTGTAGACTTTTTTGAAAAACAATTTGTTGCAGAGCAAAAAAAAGAGGAAAAAAGTGCAAAAAAGTGAAAAAAAACAGAGTGTGCTCCTCCATTGTTTACGTGCAGCGCTGTGATTTTGTTAGTGTTCTAGGCTCGCGTCTCCAGCACGGTCTAGCCTAGGACTAGCACAGTACCGTCGTTGAGCGTTTATTCAACTTTGCATCTCTGAATTGATTATTGCTGACCCTTTTTGCTACCATATTATAAGCCTTCCCAGCTCCACATACATCTACGTCGTGCGTTTGACTCTCCTTGGTAATCGCTCTATCCAAGCTTTGAAAGTTTTGACTACGATGGTTGCCGATCACCGCCTACTTCTGGGTAAGAACTGGTAAGAGTTTGAGATTTGCTTGACGGATTTGTGACACCACCACCACCTCTTGTTAGTAGTCTATAGGATCATATTCTTGTGTGTTTCTATTGTTGCTAACCATGGCAGGATCACAAGCCGACGAGACTGACTGGGAGAACATGACGAATAAGGAGTTGCATGATAAATTTCAGCAAATGATGAGTGGACAGGTGCAAGATGTGCTAAACAGATTTGAAGAGGCCATGGAGAAGATAGATGGCATGGAGAAGATGTTCGAAACAAAGCTCGATAACAAGTTTAATGAATTGCTCGCGCGTCTTCCACCACCACCACCGGCTGCACCTAACGCACCTCTACAACAACAACAACAACAACAACAACAACGACTACCTCCACATCGCGAAACAGCCCTCTGCCGAGCGAGCCGTCTCCCTCTTGCACCTGGCCAAACTATTGTCGCTGCTGTTGATACTTCTGTGGCTCCTGCTGCTGATTCAGAGGAAGATGATTTTGCGGGAGATTACGAGGATGAGGTTGATCAAAATCAAAATTACGTGCCACCACCAGCATAGCAACCACCAGGTCGTCCACATGCAAATAATGGCAATGGTAGGGCTCACCCTCAGGTACGAGATCATGACCATATCCCTAAACTAAAATTGAATATTCCACCATTTGAGGGTAGATATGTTCCTGATATATATCTTACTTGGGAGTTAGAAACTGAACAACGATTTACATGTTTACAATATCCCAAGGAGAGACGTGTTCCTGCTGCTATTTGTGCATTCACTAGTTTTGCATGTGTTTGGTGGTCTGAGCATTGTAGATTATATCATATTCCAGCTACTTGGGCTGCTTTGAAAATTGCTATGCGTACTCGTTGGGTTCCACCATATTATCAACATGAATTACTTCAAAAATTGCAGCATTTAAGACAAGGAAAAAATTCTGTAGAAGAATATTATCAGGAATTACAAATTGGCATGATTAGATGTGGTATTGTTGAGGAGAATGAAGCTATGCTTGCACATTTTATGGGTGGATTAAATAGAGAGATTCAGACCATTCTAGAGTATAAGGAGTATACTAATATCACTCGTTTATTCCATCTTGCTTGTAAAGCTGAACGTGAAGTGCAGGATCGGCAGACATTGGCGCGAACTAACTTTTCTGCAGGTCGATCTTCATCATGGATACCACGTGCATCCTCTACTTCCACTACACCAGCACCTCCATCAGGTGCCACCTCCAGCCGTGATACAAGAAAGCAGGCACAACCACCACTATCTGCCAAGAGCACACCTCCCGGGCCTGCGCAGAGTTCTTCTTCTTCCATGGCATCAACGGGGCACACAAGTGATATTATTTGTCGTCGTTGTAAGGGAAGAGGACATTTTGCGAGAGAATGCAAATCTCAGCGTGTGATGATTGCTACTGAGGATGGTGGGTATGAGTCCGCTAGTGACTATGATGAGGAGACTTTGGCTCTTATTACACGTGAAGAACACGGTGGAGATGATTCTGATCATGAGACGCAATACATGGCTCCTGAAGATGATGACAGGTATGAATGTTTAGTTGCTCAACGTGTTTTGAGCGTGCAGGTCACACAAGCTGAGAAAAATCAGAGGCATAATTTGTTCCATACAAAGGGAGTTGTGAAGGAACGTTCTGTTCGCGTCATCATAGACGGAGGGAGCTGCAATAACTTGGCTAGCATGGAGATGGTGGAGAAGCTATCACTCACCACAAGACCACATCCACATCCTTACTACATCCAGTGGTTCAACAACAGTGGCAAGGTTAAGATAACACGTACTATTCGTGTGCATTTTAGTATCTCTACATATGCGGATTATGTTGATTGTGATGTGGTACCTATGCAAGCATGTTCCTTATTACTTGGTAGACCATGGCAATTTGATAAAAATTCTATACACCATGGTAGAAACAATCAGTATACTCTTGTTCATAAGGATAAAAATATTACTTTGCTTCCTATGACTCCTGATTCCATTTTCAAAGATGATATTAATAGAGCTAATAAAGCAAAATAGGAGAAAAATAAAAGTGAAAATCAGATTGTGGCAAAAGACTTTGAGCAACAAATGCAGCCTAATAATAAACCATCTAGTGTTGCTTCTGAAATTAAATTGAAAAGTGCATGTTTAATTGCCACCAAATCTGATATTGATGATTTAGATTTTAGCAAATCTATTTGCTATGCTTTTGTGTGCAAAGAGGCATTATTTTCATTCGAGGACGTGCCTTCCTCTTTGCCTCCTGCTATCACTAACATTTTGCAGGAGTTCGCTGACGTCTTCCCACAAGACGTGCCACCGGGATTACCACCTATTCGAGGGATTGAGCATCAAATTGACTTAATTCCCGGTGCATCATTACCCAACCGTGCACCATACCGTACCAATCTAGAGGAGAAGAAGGAGATTATGCGTCAAGTACAAGAACTGCTCGACAAAGGTTATATACGCGAATCCCTTAGTCCTTGTGTTGTTCCTATCATTTTAGTGCCGAAAAAGGATGGTACGTCACGTATGTGCGTTGATTGTAGAGGCATTAATGATATTACTATTCGTTATCGTCATCCTATTCCTAGGCTAGATGATATGCTTGATGAACTGAGTGGCTCTATAATATTCTCCAAAGTTGATTTGCGTAGTGGATACCATCAAATTCGTATGAAATTGGGAGATGAATGGAAAACAACATTTAAAACTAAGTTTGGATTATATGAGTGGTTAGTCATGCCTTTTGGGTTAACTAATGCACCTAGTACTTTCATGAGGTTAATGAACGAAGTTTTACGTGCTTTCATCAGACGATTTGTGGTAGTTTACTTTGATGACATATTGATTTATAGCAAATCTTTGGAGGAACATTTGGAACATTTACGTGATGTTTTTATTGCTCTACGTGATGCATGTTTGTTTGGTAACCTTGGAAAGTGCACCTTTTGCACCGACCGAGTATCTTTTCTTGGATATGTTGTTACTCCACAGGGAATTGAAGTTGATAAAGCCAAGATTGAAGCTATTGAGAGTTGGCCGCAACCCAAAACGGTCACACAAGTGAGGAGTTTCCTTGCCCTCGCTGGTTTCTATAGGCGTTTTGTGAGAGATTTCAGCACCATTGCTGCACCTCTCAACGAGCTTACAAAGAAGGATGTGCCTTTTGTTTGGGGTACCGCACAGGAAGAAGCCTTCACGGTATTGAAAGATAAGTTGACACATGCTCCTTTACTCCAACTTCCTGATTTCAATAAGACTTTTGAGCTTGAATGTGATGCTAGTGGAATTGGATTAGGAGGTGTGTTATTACAAAATGGCAAACCTGTTGCATACTTTTCTGAAAAATTGAGTGGGCCTAGTCTGAACTATTCTACTTATGATAAAGAATTATATGCTCTTGTTCGGACCTTAGAAACATGGCAACATTATTTATGGCCAAAGGAATTTGTTATACATTCTGATCATGAATCTTTGAAACACATTAAAAGTCAAGCAAAACTGAACCGTAGACATGCTAAATGGGTTGAATTCATTGAGACTTTCCCTTATGTCATTAAACACAAGAAGGGTAAAGAAAATGTTATTGCTGATGCATTGGTCGTTATACTAGCTTTCACTACTTGACTTTAAAATATTTGGTTTGGAGACCATCAAAGATCAATATGTGCATGATGCTGAATTTAAAGATGTATTGCAGAATTGTAAGGAAGGGAGAACTTGGAACAAGTTCATTCTTAACGATGGATTTGTGTTTCGTGCTAACAAGCTACGCATTCCAGCTAGCTCCGTTCGTGTTTTGTTGTTGCAGGAGGCGCATGGAGGAGGACTAATGGGACACTTTGGCGTGAATAAGATGGAGGACGTACTTGCTACACATTTCTTTTGGCCAAAGATGAGACGGGATGTTGAGCGTTTTGTTGCTCGCTGCACTACATGTCAAAAAGCTAAGTCACGACTCAATCCTCATGGTTTATATATGCCTTTGCCTGTACCTAGTGTTCCTTGGGAGGATATATCTATGGACTTTGTTTTAGGTTTACCTCGAACAAAGAAGGGGATGGATAGCATATTTGTTGTCATGGATACGAAAATGGCACACTTTATACCATGTCATAAAAGCGATGATGCTGTTAATGTTGCTGATTTGTTCTTTCGTGAAATTATTCGCTTGCATGGTGTGCCAAATACTATTGTTTCAGATCGTGATACTAAATTTCTTAGCCACTTTTGGAGATGTTTATGGGCTAAGTTGGGGACTAAACTGCTTTTTAGTACTACTTGTCACCCCCAAACTGATGGACAAACTGAAGTAGTCAATAGAACATTGTCTACTATGCTTAGGGCTGTTTTGAAGAATAACAAGAAAATGTGGGAAGAATGCTTGCCTCATATTGAATTTGCTTATAATCGTTCATTGCATTCTACTACTAAGATGTGCCCTTTTGAAATTGTGTATGGTTTCCTACCTCGTGCACCTATTGATTTGTTGCGTCTTCCATCTTCGGAGAAGGTTAATTTTGATGCTAAAGAACGTGCTGAATTGATTTTAAAAATGCATGAGTTAACTAAGGAAAACATTGAGTGTATGAATGCTAAATATAAACTTGCCGGAGATAAGGGTAGAAAACATGTTCTGTTTGCACCTGGAGATCTTGTTTGGTTACATTTGCGTAAGGATAGATTTCCTAATTTGCGCAAATCAAAGATAATGCCACGTGCTGATGGTCCTTTTAAGGTGTTAGAGAAAATAAATGATAATGCATATAAACTTGAGCTGCCTGCAGATTTTGGGGTTAGTCCCACTTTTAACATTGCAGATTTGAAGCCTTATTTGGGTGAGGACGATGAACTTTCGTCGAGGACGACTTCATTTCAAAAGGGGAGGATGATGAGGACATCAATACCATTGTTACACCCACAGCCCCTGCCGCTGTACATACTGGACCAATTACTAGAGCTCGCGCACGCCAATTGAATTATCAGGTACTTTCGTTTCTTGGTAACGATTCTAATGTTCATGTGAATATGATGCTGCCTAAGTTGGATACATTTGTCTTGCTTACAAATGAAGGGCCTAGATTGGACAAGAAAGATGAACCTTGGAACAAGTTCAAGCGTGGAGATGATGGCATGCGCAAGGGGATCCAGAACGGAGTAACAAGTGATGATTTCAGGACTTTGAAGCCACCATAAGGAGTGCATGAAGCCTTGGACGAAATATACAAGATGCCACTTCATAAATTTCGTCCAGAGGCTATTTTACGTGATGCGTCACCTTATTATTGGGCCAGGCCCATGTATTTTCGAAATACTTAAGTATAGGCTGTTTTTAGAGTCCGTATGTGTGGGGAAACAAGAGTTAGGGTTGGTTTCGGACCCCTCCTCCAAGGGCCACGAAATTCCCCCCTCTTCCTCCATATATACAGCCCTTAGGGCATCGTTTAGACTTTGGGGTTTTGTTTAGATTAAAAGTTCGCCATAGCTGCAACTTCTCGTACTTCGTTTGTGTCCAACGACCAGACCAAGACGTCACAGAACCCCACCTTGATCAATAAACCTTTCATCTTATATTTGCAATATCCAGATTGCAATCTCAGTTTCTTGCTTGTTCTTTGTTTGCTTGCAGGAAACAGACCCTCGTGGTCAGGTTGATCGTGCTCCGGCGTGGTCAATAACCCCTCGGAAGTTGGTTTAGCGATTGCTAAGGCGCGATGTCTCACACGTTCGTAGTCGAATCGTCAAGGTCGACTCCCACAGAAACGATAGCCACCATCTCATCGATACATCGGGACACCTTTGCCTCTATCAGTGAAGAAGGTGAAGATTGGGATTTCCAAGAGCCAATCCAAGTACAAGTGCTATCGCCTTGATGACAAAGATACTCTATTCTTTGAGGATTGAATTGTTGTTCCTAAGGATGACCTTTGTAAAGTCATTATGAACGAGGCTCACAATTCACTCCTTTCTATTCATCCTGGAAGTACAAAGATGTACCATGACCTCAAGCAGTCGTATTGGTGGACTCGAATGAAGCGCGAGATTGCTCAGTTTGTGAATGGATGTGATGTCTGCAGAAGAGTGAAAGCAGAACACCAACGGCCAGTTGGTCTCCTCCAACCTCTTGCTATTCCAGAATGTAAGTTTGACCATATTGAGATGGACTTCATAACTGGATTTCCAAAGTCCAAGCGCGGAAATGATGCTATCTTTGTTGTCATCGACAAGCTTACTAAAGTGGCTCATTTTCTTCCTATCAAAGAATCTATCACAACAGCTCAGTTGGCAGAGCTATATACCTCGAGGATTGTCTCCTTGCACGGCATTCCGCAGTTGATATCTTCAGATCGTGGAAGCATCTTTACTTCTAAGTTCTGGGATTCCTTCCAGAAGGCTATGAGCACCAGCATTCGCTTCAGCACAGCCTTTCATCCTCAAACTAGTGGCCAAGTCGAGCGAGTAAATCAAATTCTTGAAGATATGCTCAGGGCTTGTGTCATTTCTTTCGGTATGAAGTGGGAAGATTGTCTTCCATATGCCGAATTCTCCTACAACAATAGCTTCCAAGCGAGTTCGAGCAAGGCCCCATTCAAGATTCTCTATGGAAGAAAGTGTCGTACTCCTCTTAATTGGTCAGAGACTGGTGAACGCCAACTTCTTGGCAATGACTTGATCACAGAGGCTGAAGAAATGTGCAAAGTCATTCATGAAAATCTCAAAGCCGCGCAATCGCGCCAGAAGAGTTACTATGATAGCAAGCATCGTGACTTGGCTTTCGAGATCGGAGACCATGTCTACCTCCGGGTCTCTCCAATGAAAGGTACTCGTCGCTTCAGTATCAAAGGGAAGCTTGCCCCTAGATACGTGGGTCCTTTCAAGATCATTGGCATGATGTGTTTCACGTGTCACAGCTTCGCAAGTGTTTCAAGACTCCTGACCGCACCATCAACTTCGAAGAGATTGATCTCCAAGAAGACCTGTCTTATCATGAGCATCCCGTTGCTATTCTTGAAGAAACTGAGCGCAAGACTCACAACAAGTCTATCAAATTTCTGAAAGTGAAGTGGTCACATCATTCTGACCGAGAAGCCACCTGGGAACGCGAGGACCACCTCCGTTCCAAATATCCGGAGTTTTTCTAGTCCTAGATCTCGGGACGAGATCTTTTCATAGTGGTGGAGTGTTGTAACGCCCCGTATGTAACTTGCCATATTTGTATTACAACTCTTGCCATTTTCGGCTCTAAGTTGTGATATTCCCTCGTGGTTGGGTTTTGTCTTCATTTTGCTTTTTGTCCATGTCATGCATCTCATATCATGTCATAATGTGCATCGCATTTGCATACGTGTTCGTCTCAAGGATCTGAGCATTTTTCCCGTTGTCTGTTTTGCATTCCGGCACTATTACGTCCTTCGGCGTCCCCTTTTGCCTCTTTTCGTGTGCGGGTGTTAAACTTTCTCGAAATGGGCCGGGATTTGCCAAGCAGCCTTGGTACACCATCCGTAGACCATCTGTCAAGTTTCGTACCATTTGGAGTCCGTTTGATACTCCAACGGTTAACCAAGGAACCGTAAAGGCCTTATGTGTGTTGCAGCCCAACACCCCTCAAAAGTGGCCCAAAACCCATCCAAAGCCCTCCATCCTCTCGGCCGTTCGATCACGATCACGTGGCCGAAAACAGCACCTCATTTGGACTCTCCTAGCTCCCAGAATCTATAAATAGGCCTCACCCTCCGAAATTCGCGGTCCCGAAACCCTCATGTGCCGCCACCTGTCGCCTCCGCCGCCTCCCTCCACCGCGCCCTGCGGGGCCCGGAGCAGGCCCGCGCGAGCCCGCGGGATCCGCTTCCGCTAGCGCCCGAGCGCGCCGCCCCGCGCCTCCTCCACCGCAGCCCCGCTGACCACGCCGGCCGCCGCCACCTCGTCGGCGCCGCCACGCCGCCCGCCGCAGCCCCGCTGACCACGTCGGCCGCCGCCACCTCGCCGGCGCCGCCACGCCGCCCGCCGCCGGCTGCCTCGCCCGCCGCCGCGAACCTCGCCGCCCTGCCGCGCCGCGGCCGGATCCGGCCTCCGCCGCCCCGGATCCGCCTCTCCACCTCGCCGGCACACCTCGCGGCACTATTCCGGCGAGCCTCCGGCAATCCTCGATCCACGCGCCCCGAGCCAGATCTGGAGACTAGGGTTGACCCCTGCTTTTTTCGTCTAAGTCATTTTTCCTGTTCATATTATCTAGCTCTGTTCATCGCATCATAACTCAACATCCGTAGCTCTGTTTTGCGCGTGCAATATATCAAAATGTTCGTTAGGTTGTGCTCTTCATTTTGTTCTATTGCACCATGCTTGTTTGAGTCCATCTTGATGCCTAAAATGCCGTTGCAAGAGTGCTATAAAATGTTAGTTCCTGATTCTTATCAGATTATGAGCATTTGTCATTTTTGCCATGATTATTGTGTGCCTCCTATGAACTTGAGCCCTACATGTGTTTTGGGCTATGCCATGCCATCTTTGCAGGGGTGTATGCCATGCATTTTCGTGATCAATGTGGTGACTAGCACATGCATGCAAAGTAGATCTCGTGATGTTGCTGTTTTCAGGGACTTAGAATTTCACTAAGTCATTTCTCTGCTATTATTTTTATGCCATGTATTCATGTTGCTACAGAGTGATCCATGCTTCTTTTGAGTATATTCAGTAAGGATTATTTGAGCATATGGTTATGTTCTATCCATCCATGTCCCTGTTTGCATTTATGGAGTACCCTAGCATGACTCAATCTTGCTCTACTTTTGCTATAAAATGTTCCTGGCAGATTGTTTACGTGTTAATCAATTTTTCCAAGGTTGGTGTAGTTGATACATGCATGCTATGAGATTTCTCTTGCCATGTGTAGCTTCTTGATCATGTATTCTTGCTGGGTGTATGCTTAGTTTGTCATGCAATGCCTTGTGGTGAGTGCATCGAGCTCGCAAACATGCCTACGTAACTCTGTTTTTGCCATGTCCAGTTTTCTGCTAAGTGTGAATCTGTTAACGAAACTTGCTATGTTTACATGGGTGCCATCATGTTTTCTGTGCCCTTTTGGCTTATGGTCAGGAAGGGAATTTTGTTATATGCCTTGAGTAGATTCATGCCATACCTTGTGTTGCTATGTTCTGATCCTGTAGCATGTTGTTATCTTGCTCTAAACATTGCTTCCTGATGTTAATCCTGACATGTTATTTTCACTTCCTGATGTTAATCCTGACATGTTGTTATTTTCACTAAGTCTATGAAGCTGATATCTTTTGCACTTTTGCCATGCTTGTTTGAACCTGCTATTTTGTGATTTAGCCGTAGCTCAGTGTTCATCTTTTGTCAAGCATCTTGAATAGATCCCAGCCATGTGCTTTGTTGCTATGTTAGAGTGCAGTAGCTTAGTTTCTTATTGCATTTTAAATGGCATCATCCTGTTAATCGCAGGATTGTGCCATTATTGTTTTGCTTGCCATTTGCAAACCGTGCATCCAATTCCGGTGATCTTTATATCGATTTCGACCGAAATCAACTCATCTTTCCAGCGGTGCTCTTGGTTTGCCAAGTTGAGGCCTGGTTCAATCTTTTCCTTCTGGAGCATGCATATGCATTGCATATCACATCCCGCATATCATGCCATGTTTTGCATCATGTTGCTTGCGCATTGCACCGTGGTTGATTGTGGTTTCCTTTGCTTGTGTTCTTGCCTTGGGTAGAGCCGGGATACGAGTACGTGATCGAGGAACCCGTTGAGTACGCTTACGAGGATCAAGCTTACGTCAACTCGGAGAACTTTGCAGGTAAGATGACCATACCCTCGAAATCACTTCTATCTTTGCTTGCTAGTTGCTCGCTCTATTGCTATGCCTATGTCGTGATACCTACCACTTGCCTTATCATGCCTCCCATATTGCCATGTCAAACCTCTAACCCACCTTGTCCTAGCAAACCGTTGTTTGGCTATGTTACCGCTTTGCTCAGCCCCTCTTATAGCGTTGCTAGTTGCAGGTGAAGATTGGAGTTTGTTCTTTGTTGGAACATGTTTATTGTTGGGATATCATTATCATATCTTGTTTACTTTAATGCACCTATATACTTGGTAAAGGGTGGAAGGCTCGGCCTTTTGCCTGGTGTTTTGTTCCACTCTTGCCGCCCTAGTTTCCGTCTTACCGGTGTTATGTTCCTTGATTTTGCGTTCCTTACCCGGTTGGGTTATAATGGGAACCCCTTGACAGTTCGCCTTGAATAAAAATCCTCCAGCAGGGCCCAACCTTGGTTTTACCATTTGCCACCTAAGCCTTTTTCCCTTGGGTTCCGCGGACTCAAGGGTCATCTTTATTTTAAACCCCCGGGCCAGTACTCCTCTGAGTGTTGGTCCAACTTGTCAGCCGCCGGTGGCCACCAAGGGCAACTCTGGGTTTGCGTACCGGAAGTTTGGACAATCCGGTGTGCCCTGAGAATGAGATATGTGCAGCTCCTATCGGGATTTGTCGGCACATTCGGGTGGCTTTGCTTTCTTGTTTTACCATTGTCGAAATGTCTTGTAACAGGTATTCCGAGTCTTATCGGGTCATCCTGGGAGAAGGAATATCCTTCGTTGACCGTGAGAGCTTGTGATGGGCTAAGTTGGGACACCCCTGCAGGGTTTTGAACTTTCAAAAGTCATGCCTGCGGTTATGGGCAGATGGGAATTTGTTAATATCCGGTTGTAGAAAACTTGACACTTAACTTAATTAAAATGCATCAACCGCGTGTGTAGCCGTGATGGTGTCTTTTCGGCGGAGTCCGGGAAGAGAACACGATTTCGTGTTATGCTTGAACGTAAGTAGTTCTAGGATCACTTCTTGATCATAGTTTATCGACCGTGCTTTGCTCCTCTTCTCGCTCTCATTTGCGTAAGATAGCCACCATATATGCTAGTGCTTGCTGCAGCTCCACGTCACTACCTTTGCCTACCCATAAGCTTAAATAGTCTTGATCGCGAGGGTTTGAGATTGCTGAGTCCCCGTGACTCACAGATTACTTACAAAACCAGATGCAGGTGACGATGATGCCAGTCCAGGGGATGCAACCGAACTCAAGTGGGAGTTCGACGAGGATTCAGGGCGCTACTATGTTTCCTTTCTAGACGATCAGTAGTGGAGCCCAGTTGGGGCGATCGGGGATCTTATGCATTTGGGGTTGTCTTTGTTTTGGTTCCGTAGTCGGACCTTGATTGTATTCTGGATGATGTAATGCTATTTTCATGTATTGTGTGAAGTGGCGATTGTAAGCCAACTCTGTATCTATTTCTTATTCAGTACATGGGATGTGTAAAGATTACCCCTCTTGTGACATGCCTACAATGCAGTTATGCCTCTAAGTCATGCTCCGACCCATGGGAGATATAGCCGCATCGTGGGTGTTACACCCTAGGTCTTCGTGAGTAAGCGAGTTGGATGCACACCCACTTAGTTTCTTGTGTTGGGCTTTCATACACTTATAGCTCTAGTGCATCCGTTGCATGGCAATCTCCACTCACTCACATTGATATCTATTGATGGGCATGTCCATAGCCCGTTGATATGCCTAGTTGATGTGAGACTATCTTCTCCTTTTTTGTCTTCTCCACAACCACCATTCTATTCCACCATAGTGCTATATCCATGGCTCACACTTATATATTGCGTGAAGATTGAAAAAGTTTGAGAACATCAAAAGTATGAAACAATTGCTTGGCTTGTCATCAGTGTTATGCATGATTTAAATATTTTGTGTGGTGAAGATAGAGCATAGCCATACTATATGATTTTTTAGGGATAACTTTCTTTGGCCATGTTATTTTGAGAAGACATAATTGATTAGTTAGTATGCTTGAAGTATTATTATTTTTATGTCAATATCAAACTTTTATCTTGAATCTTTCGTATCTGAACATTCATGCCATAATAAAGAAAAAATACATTGAGAAATATGTTAGAAAGCATTCCACATAAAAAATTCTTCTTTTATCATTTACCTACTCGAGGACGAGCAGGAATTAAGCTTGGGGATGCTTGATACGTCTCCAACGTATCTATAATTTTTGATTGCTCCATGCTATTATATTATCTATTTTGGATGTTAATGGGCTTTATTTTACACTTCTATATCATTTTTGGGACTAACCTACTAACCGGAGGCCCAGCCAAAATTGATGTTTTTTTTGCCTATTTTAGGGTTTTGAAGAAAATGAATATCAAACAGAGTCCAAACAGAATGAAACCTTCGGGAACGTGATTTTCTAAATAAACGTGATCCAGGAGACTTGGAGTGGGTGTCAAGAAACAAGGGAGGAAGGCACGAGGCAGGGGGCGCGCCCTCCACCCTCGTGGGCCCTCTGTTGCTCCACTGACGTACTTCTTCCTCCTATATATATCCACGTACCCCCAAACATCGAGGAGCACCACGAAAACCTAATTCCACCGCCGCAACCTTCTGTACCCGAGAGATCCCATCTTGGGGCCTTTTTCGGAGCTCCGCCGGAGGGGCATTGATCACGGAGGGCCTCTACATCAAATCCATGGCCTCTCCGGTGATGTGTGAGTAGTTTACTTCAGACCTACGGGTCCATAGCTAGTAGCTAGATGGCTTCTTCTCTCTCTTTGAATCTCAATACAAAGTTCTCCTCGATCTTCTTGGAGATCTATTCGATGTAATCTTCTTTTGCGGTGTGTTTGTCGAGATCCGATGAATTGTGGGTTTATGATCCAGATTATCTATGCACAATATTTGATTCTCCTCTGAATTCTTTTATGTATGATTGGTTTATCTTTGCAAGTCTCTTCAAATTATCAGTTTGGTTTGGCCTACTAGATTGATCTTTCTTGCAATGGGAGAAGTGCTTAGCTTTGGGTTCAATCTTGCGGTGCTCGATCCCAGTGACAGAAAGGGAACTGACACGCATTGTATTGTTGCCATCGAGGATAAAAAGATGGGGTTTATATCATATTGCATGAGTTTATCCCTCTACATCATGTCATCTTCCTTAAAGCATTATTCTGTTCTTATGAACTTAATACTCTAGATGCATGCTGGATAGCGGTCGATGTGTGGAGTAATAGTAGTAGATGCAGAATCGTTTTGGTCTACTTGTCTCGGACGTGATGCCTATATACACGACCATACCTAGATATTCTCATAACTATGCTCAATTCTATCAATTGCTCGACAGTAATTCATTTACCCACCGTAATACTTATGCTCTTGAGAGAAGCCACTAGTGAAACCTATGGCCCCGAGTCTATCTTCCATCATATTAATCTTCCAACACTTAGTTATTTTCTTTGCTGTTTATTTTACTTTGCATCTTTATTTCTCTTTATCATAAAAATACCAAAAATATTATCTTATCATATCTATCAGATCTCACTCTCGTAAGTGACCGTGAAGGGCTTGACAACCCCTTTATCGCTGGTTGCAAGGTTCTTATTTGTTTGTGTAGGTGCGTGGGACTTGAGCGTGATCTCCTACTGGATTGATACCTTAGTTCTCAAAAACTGAGTGAAATACTTACGCTAGTTTGTTGCATCACCCTTTCCTCTTCAAGGGAGAACCAATGCAGTGCTCAAGAGGTAGCAATACACGGTGTAGAGATATGTGGAGCTTGGAAGTCTTAAAAATTTGGTAGCAAAAGATTAGCAATAATCAATTCAGAGATGCAATGTTGAATAAATGCTCAATGACGGTACTGTGCTGGTCCTAGTGATAGAGGCTAAGGTGTCCCGTCTTTCGATGAGATGATGGATATCGCTTTGGTGGAAGTCGACTTTGACGATCCGACTACGAACGTGCGAGGACGTCGCGCCTTAGCAATCGCTAAACCAACTCCGAGAGGTTATTGACCACGCCGGAGCACGATCAACCTGACCACGAGGGTCTGTTTCCTGCGAGCAAACGAAGAACAAGCAAGAAACTGAGATTGCAATCTGGATATTGCGATTATAAGATGAAAGCTTTATTGATCAAGGTGGGGTTCTGTGACGCCTTTGTCTGGTCGTTGAACACAAACGAAGTACGCGAAGTTGCAGCTATGGCGAACTTTTAATCTAAACAAAACCCAAAGTCTAAACGATGCCCTAAGGGCTGTATATATGGAGGAAGAGGGGGGAATTTCGTGGCCCTTGGTGGAGGAGTCCGAAATCAACCCTATCTCTTGTTTCCCCACACATACGGATTCTAAAAATAGCCTATACTTATGTATTTCGAAATTACATGGGCCTGGCCCAATAATAAGGTGACGCAGCACCTAAAATAGCCTCGGGACGAAATTTATGAAGTGGCATCTTGTATATTTCGTCCAAGGCTTCATGCACCCATTATGGTGGCTTCAAAGTCCTGAAATCATCACTTGTAACTCCATTCTTGTTCCCCTTGCGCATGCCATCATCTCCATGCTTGTTCTTGCTCCAATGTTCATCCTTCTCCAAGCTAGGCCCTTCATTTGTAAGCAAAACAAATGTATCCAATTTAGGCAGCATCATATTCTCATGAACATTAGAATCATTACCAAGAAACGAAAGTACCTGGTAATTTAGTTGGCGTGCACGAGCTCTAGTAATTGGTCCAGTATGTATAGCAGCAGGGGCTGTGGGTGTAACAATTGTATTGATGTCCTCATCACCTAGGCTAGACCAGACTAGAGACGCGAGCCTAGAACACTAATGAGTTCACAGTGTAGCACAACTAGCATCAATAAAGGATATGAAGTAGCTCTGGACAACAAGATATAAGTTAAGATCACAATGACAGTAAAGATAATGATGTGAAACAACTATCAAGCAGGATATACCAACAACTTTCTCTCCAACTTTCCTCTAGAAAAGTTTGTGCCAATTTTTTGATAATTTTTCTCAAGAACGGCACTGACTCAAGCTTTCAAACGCAAAAACAATCACTCAATTCCGAGTTGATATGAGGATTCAAAAAATTCTAAAACTGGCATGAAAAATTGGAACAAGCTGTGTTTGCAAACTTTGGAGGGCAAAAAGACCTATTTAGAAGCCGATTTTGAGGTGTCAAATATTGAACAAGCTTTTGTAACTATTTATATGCGGCTCGTCACTAGCTTTAATTTGAGTATTCATAGAGCCAAAACAGACTTCGTATGAGGAAGATATGCCTCTTTTACTGAACAATGCACAAAACAGATTCCAATCCGAATTCAACTACAAGATTGACTCTAGATAGATCCGAATTTTATTTTTTTCTTCTCTTTTTTTCCTCACACTTTTTTCCTTTTTCTTTCTCTCCTTTTTTTCTCTGACTTTTTAAAACTTTGTTTCTCTTTTTTTTTCTGTCTTTTTTCTCTCCCCCCCTCCTTCCAAAACAAACTAGGTAATATGCAGATTGGATCAACGAAGATGTGAACAACCTCAACTATGATGAAGAGAATGAACGATGGGTAGCACGTGGTGGAAATTATGGATGGGATGGTGGACAGCGGATGGAATAACGATGCAGCTGCGGCTCGACTAGTGTGAACAGAACTCGAAACTCTAAACGAACTGGACACCAAGACCAACAACTCCACACGACAATACAACTGCTAATTCAATAATGCAAACAATAAAAAGAAAATTGCAAAGGATTAGACTAGCTTGGACAAAGGATAAACAAATCTAACTTTTTGGGGGCTTTTTGGACAATAGGTAAGAAAATAAATCTAATCTAGGGGAAACTGGAAATTCTCACCGAGCAACCTGAAAATTGATACCACTTGATAGAGGCAAAGGTGCCCCGTCTTTCGATGAGATGGTGGTTATCGTTTTTGATGGAGTAGACTTTGATGATCCGACTATGAACGTGCAAGGACATCGCGCCTTAGCAATCGCTAAACTAACACCGAGAGGTTATTGACCACGTCGGAGCACAATCAACCTGACCACGAAGGTCTATTTCCTGCAAGCAAACGAAGAACAAGCAAGAAACTGAAATTGCAATCTGGATATTGCGAATAGAAGAGGAAAGCTTTATTAATGAAGGTGGGGTTCTGTGACGTCTTCGTCTGGTCGTTGAACACAAACGAAGTACGCAAAGTTGCAGCTATGACGAACTTTTAATCTAAACAAAACCCAAGCAAAAAGCAACTAGATGGATCTACTTATATAGGAGCAAAGGGTGGCGGCCAAGGAGGTGGGAGGACGTCCCAAGGCAGCCTAAAACAAACCTAGGTCGTACAAGGCTCATGGGCCCAAGTGGATGTGATGCAACACCTTTGGACTTGTTGTTTGACTTGAATTCTACTGCAGCGTCAGATTGTTTCATCGATAACGCAATGCTCCAGACGAATTTGAAGGTGAATCCAATTGGGTTGGAAAGAACACGAAATCTACTTTCCAACAGAAAACGAATCATCCAATTCGGAGCCCGTATAAAAGAGTTCTTTCCGTTTTGAGTGAGGTATGTCTGTGGAGTTCGAATCTGAGTCCAGAATGTGGGAGACTTGGACTCTATCTTCTCTTGGCCCAAAAGTGACGTGAGAGGACTTTTTGAACATCACCTAAACTTCTCTTTTCCCCGTATCTTCATATGTGGATTGTACAAATGTCCCATACACCTGCAATTAGACATGCCACAAAAGTTTGTGAAGTATTTTTGTCCTGGATGACATAAATAAATTATTGCATAGTTTGCATTAGAAATCACCTCACAAATATACATGTATGTAATATTTTTTTGTCGAATCCAAGGTATTCATGTCCTCATCATATGATAAAGAATAGACCCCGGGGCCATAGAGTTCACTAGTGGCTTCTCTCGACAAAAATAGCATGCGACGGGTAAACAAATTATTGATGGGCAATTGATAGAACTTCAAATAATTATGGCGATATCCAGGCAATGATCATTATATAGGCATCATGTCTAAGATTAGTAGACCGACTCCTGCCTGCATCTAATACTATTACTCCACACATCGACCGATATCCAACATTCATCTAGTGTATTAAGTGTTGGGGAACGCAGAATTTCAAAATTTTCCTACGATCACGCAAAATATATCTAGGAGATGCATAGCAATGAGAGGGGAGAGTGTGTCCACGTACCCTCATAGACCGAAAGCGGAAGCGTTGAGTAACGCGGTTGATGTAGTCGAACGTCTTCCCGATCCAACCGATCAAGTACCGAACGCACGACACCTCTGCGATCTGCACATGTTCAGCTCGGTGACGTCCCTTGAACTCTAGATCCAGCTAAGGCCGAGGGAGTGTTTCATTAGCACGATGGCATGTTGACGGTGATGATGAAGTTACCGACGCAGGGCTTCGCCTAAGCACTACGACAATATGACCGAGGTGGAAATCTGTAGAGGGGGGCACCACACACGACTAAGAAATCAACTTGTGTGTCTATGGGGTGCCCCCTCCCCCATATATAAAGGAGGGGAGGAGGAGGCTGGCTGGCCACAAGGGGCGCGCCAAGGGGGGGAGGAATCCTACTCCTAGTAGGTGTATGTTTCCCCCTTTCCTAGTTCAAGTAGGAGAAGAAGGAAGGAGAGGAGAGGGAGAAGGAAAGAGGGTGGCGCCACCCCATCCCTAGTCCAATTCGGACCAGCCCATGGGGAGGCGCGTGGCCTCCCCTTGTGGCCCTTCTCTCCTTTCCACTAAGGCCCATGAAGGCCCAATACTTCCCTTGGCGAATTCCCGTAACTCTCCAGTACTCCGAAAAATACCCGAACCACTCAGAACATTTTCGATGTCCGAATATAGATTTCCAATATATCGATCTTTACTTCTCGACCATTTCGAGACTCCTCGTCATGTCTGTGATCTCATCCGGGACTCTGAACAAACTCCGGTCATCAAATCACATAACTCATAATACAAATCGTCATTGAATGTTAAGCGTGCGGACCCTATGGGTTCGAGAACTATGTAGACATGACCGAGACACATCTCCGGTCAATAACCAATAGCGGAACCTAGATGCTCATATTGGCTCCTACATATTCTACGAAGATCTTTATCGGTCAGACCGCACAACAATATACATTGTTCCCTTCATTATCGGTATGTTACTTGCCCGAGATTCGATTGCCGGTATCATCATACCTAGTTCAATATCGTTACCGGCAAGTCCCTTTACTCATTCCGTAATGCATCATCCCGCAACTAACTCATTAGTCACATTGCTTGCAAGGCTTATAGTGATGGAGCTACTCTAGATAATTTCTTCCACTCAACAAACATTGCTTGCAAGGCTTATAGTGATGGAGCTACTCTAGCTAATTTCTCCCACGACAATCGAAGTGACAAATCCTAATCTCGATATGCCAACTCAACAAACACCATCGGAGACACCTGTAGAGCATCTTTATAATCACCCAGTTACATTGTGATGTTTGATAGCACACTAAGTGTTCCTCTGGTATTCGGGAGTTGCATAATCTCATAGTCATAGGAACATGTATAAGTTATGGAGAAAGCAATAGCAATAAACCAAATGATCATAGTGCTAAGCTAACAGATGGGTCTTGTCCATCACATCATTCTCTAATGATGTGATCCCGTTCATCAAATGACAACACATGTCTATGGTCAGGAAACATAAGCATCTTTGATTAACGAGCTAGTCAAGTAGAGGCATACTAGGGACACTCTGTTTTGTCTATGTATTCACACATGTACTAAGTTTCCGGTTAATACAATTCTAGCATGAATAATAAACGTTTATCATGATATACGGAAATATAAATAACAACTTTATTATTGCCTCTAGGGCATATTTCCTTCAGTCTCCCACTTGCTCTAGAGTCAATAATCTAGTTCACACCGTCATGTGATTTCACACCAATAGTTCACATCTTTATGTGATTAGTTCACATCTTTATGTGACTAATACCCAAAGGGTTTACTGGAGTCAATAATCTAGTTCACATCGCTATGTGATTAATACCCAAAGAGTGATCATGTTTTTCTTGTGAGAGAAGTTTAGTCTACGGGTCTGCAACATTCAGATCCGTATGTATTTTGCAAATTTCTATGTCTACAATACTCTGCATGGAGCTACTCTAGCTAATTTCTCCCACTTTCAATATGTATCTAGATCGAGACTAAGAGTCATTCGGATAAGTGTCAAAGCTTGCATCAACGTAACCCTTTACGACGAACTCTTTGTCACCTCCATAATCGAGAAACATATCCTTATTCCACTAAGGATAATTTTGACTGCTGTCCAGTGATCTACTCCTGGAACACTATTGTACCCTCTTGCCAAACTCATGGTGAGGTACACAATAGGTCTGGTACACAGCATAGCATACTTTATAGAACCTATGACTAAGGCATAGGGAATGTGATGAGGACATTACTACCTTAGATACGACCAAAAATATTGCATACATGCATATTTGTCAGGTGATTTCTAATGCAAACTATTCAATAATCTATTTATGTTATCCAGAACAAAAATACTTCACACACTTTTGTGTTTTGTCTAATTGCAGGTGTATGGGACATTTGTACAATCCACATATGAAGATAAGGGAAAAGGAGAAGTTTAGGTTGTGTTCAAAAAGTCCTCTCACGTCACTTTTGGGCCAAGAGAAGATAGAGTCCAAGTCTCTCACGTTCTGGATTCAGATTCGGACTGCACAGTCATACCTGACTCAAAACGCCAACAACCTTTTCATACGGACTCTGAATTGGGTGATTCTTTTTTTGTTGGAAACTAGATTTCGTGCTCTTTCCAACCCAATTGGATTCACCTTCAAATTCGTCCGGAGCATTGAGTTACGGACGAAACAATCTGACATTGCAGCAGAATCCGAGTCAAACTACAAGCCCAAAGGTGTTGCATCACCTCCACTTGGGCCCATGAGCCTTGTACGACCTAGGGTTAGTTTTAGGCTGCCTTGGGACGTCCTCCCACCTCCTTGGCCGCCACCCCTTGCTCCTATATAAGTAGATCCATCTAGTAGCTTTTTCCTGGGGATTTATTTAGTTAAAAGTTAGCCATTGCAACTTCGTGTACTTCGTTTGTGTCCAACGACCAGACCAAGACCGCTTCCGGATCCCCACCATTATCAATACTTCATATATATTTGCAATATTTAGATTGTTTTATCATATTCTTGCTCGTTCTTCGATTGCTTGCAGGAATAGACCTTCGTGGTCAGGCTGACCGTGCTTCCAGCATCGTCAGTAACCTCAGGAGATTGGTTTAGCGATTGCTAAGGCGTAACGTCGTGCACGTTTGTAGTCGGATCGTCAAAGTCGTCTCCACCAAATCGATAGTTATCATCTCATCGAAAGATCGGGACCCTCGCCTCTATCAAGTGGTATCAGTTTTCAGGTTGCTCGATGAGAATTTCCAGTTTTCCTAGATTAGATTTATTTTCTTACCTATTGTCCAAGAAAAATCCACAAAAAAGAGTTAGATCTATTCATTCTTTGTCCAAGCCAGTCTAAGCCTTTGCAATTTTCTTTTCATTGCTTGCATAGTTGAATTATTGGTTGCATCGTCGTGTCGAGTTGCTGGTCTTAGTGTCTAGGTCGTTTAGAGTTTCGAGTTCTGTTCACATTAGTCACGTCGCCGCTGCATCGTTATCCCTTCCGCTGTCCACCACCCATCCATCAATTTCCTCCACGTGCTACCCACCATTCATTGTCATAATCATAGTTGAGATCGTTCCCATCTTCGCTTGATCCAATCTACATCTTATCTAGTTTGTTTTGGAAAGAGGGAGAGAGAAAAAAAAGATAGAGAAAAAAAACGAGAGAAAAAAAAGTAAAAAAAAAGTCAGAGAAAAAAAAGAAAGGAAAAGAAAAAAAAAGTGTGAGAAAAAAAAGTGAGGAGAAAAAAAAACAAAATTTGGATCTATCTAGACTCAATCTCGTAGTTGAATTCGGATTGGAATCTGTTTTGTGCACTGTTCAGTAAAACAGGCATAACTTCCTCATATGAAGTCTGTTTTGGCTCCGCGAGTACTCAAATGAAAGCTAGCGACGAGCCGCATCTAAATAGTTGCAGAAGCTAGTTCAGTATTTGGCACCTCAACATCAGCTTCTAAATAGGTCTACTGCTATTGTGATCTTCACTTATATCTTGCTGTCCAGAGCTACTTCATATCCTTTATTGATGCTAGTTGTGCTACGACGTGACCTCATTAGTGTTCTAGGCTCGCGTCTCTAGTTTGGTCTAGCCTAGGACCAGCACAGTACCGTCGTTGAGCGTTTATTCAACATTGCATCTCTGAATTGATTATTGCTAATCTTTTGCTACCATATATAGCCAACCCAGCTCCACATATTTCTACACCGTGTATACGTACGTTCCCCTAGCAATCGTTTTACACAATCTTCGGAGTTATTTGACACCGCTGGTTGCCTGTCACCACTTGCCGCATTGTAAGAACTTGTAAGATATTGATATTTGCTTTACTGTGAGCACTTTACAACCACATCCTAGTAGTTCATAGGAACATTATTCTCGAATTTTGGTTCTTGTTTCTACTAATCATGACAGGTTACAGTGATAGAAGTTCTTGGACGACGGACACATCTTCACCATCACGAGAGTTGGGACAACACACACAAGCATATGGTCAGGTTATCTCTTTACCATCATTTGAGGGTAGATTTAATCCTGCTATTTATCTAGCTTGGGAGCTTGAAGTAGAACAAGTTTTTAGTCACCATGATTTTTCTGAACTTGAGAGAGTACGAGCTACCATTAGAGCATTTACTGGTTTTGCTTCTGTTTGGTGGAGTGTACATTGTAAGAAAAACATTGATAACCAACCCACAACTTGGAAAGTTTTGAAAGCTGTAATGAGACAACAGTTTTTTCCTCCTTACTATCGTCGTGAATTGCGTCGCAAATTGGAGCAATTAAAACAAGGCAGTAACACTGTTCATGCTTACTACCAAGAGTTCAAATCTTATATGCATCATTGTGACATAGAAGAATCTGAGGATGATACAATGAATAGATTTTTTGGTGGTTTGAACCATGATATTCATGCAAGATTTCAGTTTATTCCTCGTTGCATTACTGGTATGTATGTCCGTGCTTGTACCTTTGAGAGACAGATACATGAGGATGCATTGGGTGACTACAACAACTACTATTTCAGTTCATGCTCACCACCACCGGTTGGTTACTCCACTATTGCACCTACTAGAGCAGCCCCACCTCGGATTGTGAGCGCGATATCATCTCAAGAGTATGGTACATTGTCAACGTCCGTACCTACATCAGCTACATCTCTGCGAGGTAACAGTAAAGGTATTGATGATATAACTTCACATGAGAATGAAGCATGCCTAGTTAACTTGAATGCATCATGTGTTGAGTTACCTGTTGATTTGAGCACACCACCTATTTTAGAGACTCTTGTTACTGTCACGAATGCGTCATGTGATCAAAGAACTGAAATATCAACAATTTTGAGTGCACCCATTGAATTAACTGTTGATGCAAAAGAACCAATGTTTAATCATTTTGATATGACCTCTAATCTTGATGATGATTCTGTGTCCAATGACTTATTGCATGTTTGCTTATTTAAGCATGTTGTAGCATGTAAATTTGATGCAAGTAAGGTTTATTCATCGAAGTTAGGATGGTTTAATGATGAACATTGCCAATCTTTTGAAGTGAATAAGAGCTTCACTTATATGTGCAAACTGAGTTCCAATATTTTCATGCCTTCTACTTCTTATGATAATTTTTTGGCTTTAGATTTTATGAACAATGAAAGTTACTCATGTATACATGTGACATATGTGCGAAAATCAAGGAAAGTTAAAATGGATGACATATACATATACAACATGTACACCTTGTCTGTTTTGTTAGCCACATTTCAGATTAAGCAATGCCGAGGACGGCTTTGTTTTCAAAAAGGGGAGGATGATGAGGACATGACTACCTTAGATACGACCAAAAATATTGCATACATGCATATTTGTCAGGTGATTTCTAATGCAAACTATTCAATAATCTATTTATGTTATCCAGAACAAAAATACTTCACACACTTTTGTGTTTTGTCTAATTGCAGGTGTATGGGACATTTGTACAATCTACATATGAAGATAAGGGAAAAGGAGAAGTTTAGGTTGTGTTCAAAAAGTCCTCTCACGTCACTTTTGGGCCAAGAGAAGATAGAGTCCAAGTCTCTCACGTTCTGGATTCAGATTCGGACTGCACAGACATACCTGACTCAAAACGCCAACAACTTTTTCATACGGACTCCGAATTGGGCGATTCTTCTTTTGTTGGAAACTAGATTTCATGCTCTTTCCAACCCAATTGGATTCACCTTCAAATTCGTCCGGAGCGTTGAGTTACGGACGAAACAATCTGACGTTGCAGCAGAATCCGAGTCAAACTACAAGCCCAAAGGTGTTGCATCACCTCCACTTGGGCCCATGAGCCTTGTACGACCTAGGGTTAGTTTTAGGCTGCCTTGGGACGTCCTCCCACCTCCTTGGCCGCCACCCCTTGCTCCTATATAAGTAGATCCATCTAGTAACTTTTTCCTTGGGATTTGTTTAGTTAAAAGTTAGCCATTGCAACTTCGTGTACTTCGTTTGTGTCCAACGACCAGACCATGACCGCTTCCGGATCCCCACCATTATCCATACTTCATATATATTTGCAATATTCAGATTGCTTTATCATATTCTTGCTCGTTCTTCGATTGCTTGCAGGAATAGACCTTCGTGGTCAGGTTGACCGTGCTTCCAGCATCGTCAGTAACCTCAGGAGATTGGTTTAGCGATTGCTAAGGCGCAACGTCATGCACGTTTGTAGTCGGATCGTCAAAGTCGTCTCCACCAAATCGATAGTTATCATCTCATCAAAAGATCGGGACCCTCGCCTCTATCAGAATGACTTTCATTCTCTTTCTGTTTTTTGCCGTGGTCGGATTTTGAGTCTTACTCAACTTCACACCCTGCAACACAGGCAAGAACTCCTTCTTTGACTGTTCCATTTTGAACTACTTCAAAATCTTGTCAAGGTATGTACTCATTGAAAAAATCTTATCAAGCGTCTTGATCTATCACTAGTAGAAAACGGAGCTTTAGCGCCGGTTCATAAGGGCCTTTAGTGCCGGTTCCATAACCGACACTAAAGGGTGGGCACTAAAGCCCCCCCCCCTTTAGTACCGGTTCGGCACGAACCGGCGCTAAAGTGCCACCACGTGGCATGAGCTCGCGCCCTGGTATGGGGGACCTTTAGTACCGGTTGGTGTTACCAACTGGTACTAAAGGTTTTTTTTGAATTTTTTTTGAAAATTGTGGAATTTTTTTAATTTTTAATTTTTTTGAATTATTTGATGATTTAGTCTCTAATCACCTCTCTTAACTGCTCAAGTGTGGATCACTCATTCCAAATAATCTAACTTCCCGACTGGTCACCCATCCCTCTCACTACTCCAGCCCAAGCACGCTTAACTTTCGGGTTCTATTCTCCTTCGTTTCCGAGTGTGCACTTGTTGTTTTCCTGACAATAGTAAGATGTCAATCCTATTAACCCTCAGGAGTTTAGCTTGAGCATGAAGTCACACATTTCACCGTTTGAGTTTGAAACTATTATTCTAAAAAACAGTAATTATTTAGTAACGCTAATATTTCTTGAATAAGTTTGACCATAGTTTGACCACAGTTTGACCATAGTTTGACCAGATTTGACCAAAATTCAAAAAATTGAAATAATTATTTAGTAACACTAATATTCTTGAATAATTATGTAGTAACATTAATACTTCTTGAATAAGTAGTTTGACCAGATTTAACCAAATTTATTTAAACAAACTGAAATTTGACCATATCTTTTTTTCCTTTTGGAATTTGAGGATTCTAAAAAATTCCAAACAGGTCGTAGGCGGTCTCCATCGGATGCGGATTTTCGTGCTGAATTTTTGATATATTATACGTTTTTTCCGACATCGTATGCAAAAGTTATAGCCGTTTTACATTTTCCCTACACTTTTTGCAAAACATGTCCAAATTGTAGTTTTTAAATTTTCCTAACTAGTAGATGTAGTAATATAACTACCTCTCGAAGGA
>NC_041392.1:385671585-385701078 GCF_002162155.2 Triticum dicoccoides | reverse complement strand
GGGGGGGGGGGGTAGAGTTTGAAAATTGCTCTATAGTGCCGGTTTGTGTCACAAACCGGTACTATAGGTCAGACCCCTTTAGTACCGGTTCATGGCACAAACCGGTACTAAAGGTTAGACCTTTAGTACCGGTTTGTGCCACGAACCGGTACTAAAGGTAATCGTGGGGCCCCGGCCTGATACCAGCCTGCCACCACCCCTTTAGTACCGGTTCGTGCCACGAACCGGCATTAATGCAAATCCGTTCGAACCGGCACTAATGGTACCATTAGTACCGGGCCAAAATCAAACCGACACTAATGTGCTTCACGTTTGACCCTTTTTCTACTAGTGTATCTCTATAGATCTTGATGCTTAATGTGTAAGCAGCTTCACCGAGGTCTTTCTTTGAAAATCTTCTTTCAAACACTCCGTTATGCTTTCTAGAAAATTCTACATCATTTCCGATCAACAATATGTCACTCACATATACTTATCAGAAAGGCTGTAGTGCTCCCACTCACTATCTTGTAAATACATGCTTCACCGCAAGTCTGTATGAAACTATATGCTTTGATAACACTATCAAAGCGCATATTCCAACTCCGAGAGGCTTGCACCAGTCCATAAATGGATCGCTGGAGCTTGCTGTGACGCCCTCGATTCAATCATACACTAATCATACACGCAAATGTGTACGATCAAGATCAAGGACTCACGGGAAGATATCACAACACAACTCTAGGCACAAATTAAAATAATACAAGTTTTATACTACAAGCCAGGGGCCTCGAGGGCTTGAATACATAAGCTTGAATACACAAGAGTCAGTGGAAGCAACAATATCTAAGTACATACAGAGTTAAACAAGTTTGCCTTAAGAAGGCTAGCACAAAAAAAACAACGATCGAAAAGGCAAGGCCTCTTGCCTGGGAGCCTCCTAACTACTCCAAGTCGTCAGCGGCCGTCACGTAGTAGTAGGCACCCTTGGGGTAGCAGTAGTCATCAGTGGTGTCGTCTGGCTCCTGGGATCCGTCATCTGGTCGCAACAATCGGGTATGGGGGAAAAGAGGTAGCAAAGCACCCGTGAGTACTCATCCAAAGTACTCGCAAGACTTACATCAGATCTAAACTAAGTATGCATCTTTATCAAATGAATGGGTTGTATCTGTGGACTAAACTGCAGAATGCCAGAAGAGAAGGGGAAAGCCTAGCCTATCGAAGACTAGCATCTTCAAGCATCTTGCAGCATATAGAAGAGCACATATCAACATAATGTAAAGTAGTGGTAGTGTTATCAACCTCGGCCAGAGATCCTTTCTCGACTCCCAGCGAGAAAGCAATCCCAGAGCCATACTATCCATTTCTCATAACCATGTATCATCTCAAGTATCCAGTTCTAGTTCTATCGATCGGGATACAACTCCAAGTGTCTGTTACCATAGGACAGGCTATCGATAGATGTTTTCTTCCCTGCAGGGGTGCACCAACTTACCCACCATGCTCGATTAACTCCGGCCGGACACACTTTCCTGGGTCATGCCCGGCCTCGGCGAAACAATACGCCGCAACCCGACCTAGGCTTAATAGAGAGGCCAGCACGCCAGACTAAACCTATGCCCCCAGGGGTCATGGGCCATCACCGCGGGAACTCCTGCATGTTGCGTGGGCGGCCGGTGAGCAGACCTAGCTACCTCCTTCAAAAAGGCAGGTGCTTACCAGTCCAACCCGGCGCGTGCCGCTCAGTCGCTGACGTCTATTAAGCTTCAGCTAATGCATACGACACAGAACGCCCATACTATGCCCACGTGATGGTTAGTGCTATCAGGCCAGATGCCCCTCGGATCAAATATCCAAATCATAGTGGATTAGTAACGCGCAGTAACAAGCAGAGACTCACGAAAGATGTGACCCCGTAGCCCCGTCTCGAGTACTTGCGGCAAGGGCTAAGAATGCCCGGCCACGTCTCGTAATTATCTCGCGGGCACCCTCCAGGTCAACCCGTCTCCACACCACTCGCTATTAAGCTCGCGCGGGTACCCCTCAGGGCCGACCCGTCTTTAGTAACATGGTTCAGTGTAAAGTCATAGTAACCATAGTAACTGTGTGTCTAACACCAAGGGGAAAACCCGAGGAATCACCCCTGGTGAATTCCACTCGATGTAATCACCAAGGTGGACGTAAGAGGATCCACCCTCGAGGTTCACACTTGAGGGGTTGCACGACAGAGCCATATCAGAAGTGGTTAAGGAGGAAATCACCCTCGATGACCACGACCGAATAGCTACACTATAGAGATCTCATCAGGAGTGATGTAAGAGGTTCCACCCTCGGCACTCGATGGTAACTCTTTAGGTTCGAGCAACAAAAGGAGAAAGTGATGTGCGGTGTCGGGGCCTGGACGTCGATCACATTGATCGAGTCATCGAACATAAAGCGAGGCAACTGGGACAAGGTGGGGGTCACTTGTGGATCACTAACCAACCTATACTAAGCAATTTAGGATAAGCAGGTAAGGTAACAATAAGCAGGTAACAAAAACATGCTATGCATCAGAGTAGGATCATACAGAAAGCAGTAGCAGTTCTAATGCAAGCATGAGAGGGAAAGAAATGGGCGATATCGGAATGCTCAAGGAGGGTTTGCTTTCCTGGAAGCTCTGTAGAAAAGGAAGAAGTGTCGTCGTCGACGTAGTCGATCACAAGGGCATCAACATTGTTCTCGGGGTCTACCGGAGAGAAGAGGGGAAATAAACAATAAATAGCAAGCATATAAATGCAACAGAAAGCACGACATGGCAGTAAGATATGCTAGGAGTGCTCTAACGTAGTACTACACATTGCATACGGAGAGGGAAAACATTCGGAGGGTTTTCCCGGCGTCTGGCCCTTTCCGGACAGACGAAAGAGAGGGGACGGTTCCATGTTCAGCATGCTAGGAGCACGTGACAGATGAAAGGACCGTGTATTCAGATTTGTCTCGTCGTTCTGAGCAACTTTCATATATAAAGTTTTTCGATCCGAGCTACGGTTTATTTTCTATTAATTTTCAAAGATTTAAACATTTTTTGGAATGATTAATATTAACAGAAAAGGAAAAATTGCATCGGCATGATGTCATAGTGACATCAGCAGTCGGCAGGGCAGGTGACCAGGTCAAACCTGGCCTGTGGGTCTAGTGGGACCCACATGTCAGCCTCTGATAGTCTAACAGTATATTAAACTAACTAATCTAGGTTAATTAGCTACTGGACCCCACCTGTCATAGACTAATTAACTAAACTAATTAGTTTTAATTATTAATACATTTTAGTTTGTGGAATAAGAGGTGGGGCCCACGTGTCATTGGCTGGGGCCTACCCAGTCAGCACAGTTGACCAGGTCAACTGGTCAACAGGTGGCCAGGGGCCCCACTGGCAGTGACCCAGGGGGTGGCCCCAGGTGTGCCAGCTCAGCGGTGGCCGGGGGCTCAACGCCGGTGATGCCAAACGCGGCGGCGCGGCTCGGATCTTGTCGGAAAACGGCCTCAGACAACCTTTTGGCGCGTGGCCTAGCGCGTTCGAACGAGCACTCACTTGTGTGTCGATCTGCAGCGGCGGTTTGACCGGAAACAGCCGGAGACGGCGAGGTGAGCGGCAGAGGCGGCGCCGGAGTTCGGCCGCATTTGGTTTGGCGCTACGGGGTACGGGGAGGGGCGCGGCAAGGCGCATTCGAACGGCCACTCGGCCGCGCGTCGAGTGATGGTGGTGGCATCGCCGGACCTGGCCGAAAACGTCACCGGCGACGAGGTCCGCGGAGGAGTGGCTACGGTCGACGGCATAAAAGGAGCTACGACATGCTATAGCTCAGGCGAAAGGGCTAGGCGCGTGCTGCGTGACGTGGTGAGGCTAACGGGCATACACCCGTGACCATTTGGTCACCGGAGACTCGCCGATGATGAGCTCCGCGGCGCTGCGTTCTGGTGCGCATGGGGAAAGTAGCTAGCGCGCGTGCGAGGACGGCCAGAGAGATGAGGGAGGAAGAGAGGCTCACCGAGTGGCTCACACGATGGCCCATGGTGGTTTAGGAGCTGCAGAAACATCGGAGATGAGGGAGATCGCCGGCGACCGAAGCGGAAGGGGGCGGCTCGATCCGTGGCCTGCGGTCCTCCCTGGCTTCCGCTTGTGGACAGGGACGAGGTAGTCAACGACGGCGGAGTTGCTGGACAGGTCAGGAGGACGAGACGGCTCCGGTGTCCGTGGTGACGACGGAGGATGGCAGCGGGCACGCTCGGTTCAGAGAGAGGGGAGTGAGTAAGCGAGGAAGAGAGAAGGGGGGAATGGCGAGGCGTCCAGGGGAGTGGATGTGGTGGTAGGTGAGGGGGAGAGCTCGAGGCATCCGGGGCGGCGACCTTATCCTCTCGCGGCGGGGGTCGTCGCCGGTGATATGGTTCGGCGGGTGCCAACCCCTGTAGCGACACGGCTCGGGGAGCAGGAGAAGGCGACCGGGAAGGGGGAGTGGGCCGGCCTGCTGGGCTAGCTGGCTTGGGTGGGCCGAAGCCCAAGTGGGACAGGGGCTTTCCCTCTCTCTCCTGTGGTTTGCCTTTTCTTTTAGTTTTTTCTTTTTTATTTTCAGCAGCTTTTGCATTTTCTTTTTAGCCAAAAATGACTTTGCAAAATTATGCCACTAGCCAAAACAATTTCAAAGAATTAAAGTGCACTGCCACAAAAAGGTTGGGAGCCTTTTGGAATAGTTGCCAATTTTATAAATTAAAAAGGGCATTTAATTTATTGCTTAGGTCACTGTTTAAGTAGTTTAGGCCACTTAAGCCCTTTGCAAAAATGTTGGTTCACCACCAATATTAGTTGTGGAATATTTGGCACATGATGAACATTTTTGTTTTCATGTTTGAGACATTTTGAATTTCACTTAGCATTTGAATTTGCATTCAGAGGGGAAGTTGAAAGAAACATGACATAATAATGATCAGGCACATGTTTAGCAAAAAGGTTAACTTAACCCCAAGGGTTAGTGTAGCATCATTACACCAGGGTGTTACAACTCTCCTCCTCTAAAAGAAATTCTCATCCTGAGAATTAAGAGGTAGAAGGGAACAGATCGGAGTATTCAGCACGGAGGTTATCCTCGCGTTCCCAAGTGGCTTCATCTTTAGAATGATTTGACCATTGCACCTTGAGGAACTTGGTAACCTTCTGGCGTGTTCGACGTTCAGCTTCTTCAAGAATGCAGATCGGATGCTCTTTGTATGTGGGATCATCTTGCACTTCAATCAGTTCCGGATCCACTTCACGTTCCGGATCCTTGAAGCATCGACGCAGTTGCTGTTGGAAATATGTCCTAGAGGCAATAATAAAATGGTTATTATTATATTTCTTTGTTCATGATAATTGTCTATTGTTCATGCTATAATTGTGTTATCCGTAAATCGTAATACATGTGTGAATACATAGACCACAACACATCCCTAGTGAGCCTCTAGTTGACTAGCTCGTTGTTCAAAAGATAGTCATGGTTTCCTGACTATGGACATTGGATGTCATTGATAACGGGATCACATCATTAGGAGAATGATGTGATGGACAAGACCCAATCCTAAGCATAGCTCAAAGATCGTGTAGTTCGTTTGCTATAGCTTTTCCGAATGTCAAGTATCATTTCCTTAGACCATGAGATTGTGCAACTCCTGGATACCGTAGGAGTGCTTTGGGTGTGCCAAACGTCACAACGTAACTGGGTGACTATAAAGGTACACTACAGGTATCTCCGAAAGTGTCTATTGGGTTGGCACGAATCGAGACCGGGATTTGTCACTCCATATGACGGAGAGGTATCTCTGGGCCCACTCAGTAATGCATCATCATAATGAGCTCAATGTGACCAAGTGGTTGATCACGGGATCATGCATTACGGTACGAGTAAAGTGACTTGCCGGTAACGAGATTGAACGAGGTATTGGGATACCGACGATCGAGTCTCGGGCAAGTAACATACCGATTGACAAAGGGAATTGTATACGGATTGATTGAATCCTCGACATCGTGGTTCATCCGATGAGATCATCGAGGAGCATGTGGGAGCCAACATGGGTATCCAGATCCCGCTGTTAGTTATTGACCGGAGAGTCGTCTCGGTCATGTCTGCGTGTCTCCCGAACCCGTAGGGTCTACACACTTAAGGTTCGGTGACGCTAGGGTTATTGAGATATTAGTATACGGTAACACGAAAGTTGTTCGGAGTCCCGGATGAGATCCCGGACATCACGAGGAGTTCCGGAATGGTCCGGAGGTGAAGATTTATATATAGGAAGTCAAGTTTCGACCATCGGGAAAGTTTCGGGGGTAATCGGTATTGTACCGGGACCACCGGAAGGGTCCCGGGGGTCCACCGGGTGGGGCCACCTATCCCGGAGGGCCCCATGGGCTGAAGTGGGAGGGGAACCAGCCCCTAGCGGGCTGGTGCGCCCCCCTTGGGCCTCCCCTGCGCCTAGGGTTGGAAACCCTAGGGGTGGGGGGCGCCCCACTTGGCTTGGGGGGCAAGCCACCCCCTTGACCGCCGCCCCCCTTGGAGATTGGATCTCCTAGGGCCGGCGCCCCCCCTTAGGGACCCTATATATAGTGGGGGAGGGAGGGCAGCCGCACCCCTAGCCCCTGGCGCCTCCCTCTCCCTCCCGTGACACTCCTCCCTCTCCCTGAGCTTGGCGAAGCCCTGCCGAGATCACCGTTGCTTCCACCAACACGCCGTCGTGCTGCTGGATCTTCATCCACCTCTCCTTCCCCTTGCTGGATCAAGTTGGAGGAGACGTCTTCCCAACCGTACGTGTGTTGAATGCGGAGGTGTCGTCCGTTTGGCGCTAGGTCATCGGTGATTTGGATCACGACGAGTACGACTCCATCAACCCCGTTCTCTTGAACGCTTCCGCGCGCGATCTACAAGGGTATGTAGATGCACTCCCCTCTCCCTCGTTGCTAGATGACTCCATAGATTGATCTTGGTGATGCGTAGAAAATTTTAAAATTCTGCTACATTCCCCAACAGTGGCATCATGAGCTAGGTCTATGCGTAGTTTCTATGCACGAGTAGAGCACAAAGCAGTTGTGGGCGTTGATATTGTCAATTTGCTTGCCGTTACTAGTCGTATCTTGATTCGGCGGCATCGTGGGATGAAGCGGCCCGGACCGACCTTACACGTACGCTTACGTGAGACTGGTTCCACCGATTGACATGCACTAGTTGCATAAGGTGGCTGGCGGGTGTCTGTCTCTCCCACTTTAGTCAGATCAGATTCGGTGAAAAGGGTCCTTATGAAGGGTAAATAGAAATTGGCATATCACGTTGTGGTTTTGGCGTAGGTAAGAAACGTTCTTGCTAGAAACCTATAGCAGCCACGTAAAAACTTGCAACAACAATTAGAGGACGTCTAACTTGTTTTTGCAGCATGTGCCGTGTGATGTGATATGGCCAAAAGGATGTGATGAATGATATATGTGATGTATGAGATTGATCATGTTCTTGTAATAGGAATCACGACTTGCATGTCGATGAGTATGACAACTGGCAGGAGCCATAGGAGATGTCTTAATTTATTTATAACCTGCGTGTCAACATAAAGTCATGTAATTACTTTACTTTATTGCTAAAGCGTTAGCCGTAGTAGTAGAAGTAATAGATGACGAGACAACTTCAAGAAGACACGATGATGGAGATCATGGTGTCATGCCGGTGACAACGATGATCATGAAGCCCCGAAGATGGAGATAAAAAGGAGCAAATGATATTGGCCATATCATGTCACTATTTGATTGCATGTGATGTTTATCATGTTTGACATATTATTTCCTTAGAACGACGGTAGCTTAAATAAGATGATCCCTCGTAATAATTTCAAGAAAGTGTCCCCCCTAACTGTGCACCGTTGCGAAGGTTCGTTGTTTCGAAGCACCACGTGATGATCGGGTGTGATAGATTCTAACGTTCAAATACAATGGGTGTAAGCCAGATTTACACACACAATACACTTAGGTTAACCTGACGAGCCTAGCATGTACAGACATGGCCTCGGAACACGAAAGACCGAAAGGTCGAGCATGAGTTGTATACAAGATACGATCAACATGAAGATGTTCACCGATGTTGGCTAGTCTGTCTCACGTGATGATCGGACACGGCCTAGTTGACTCGGATCATGTTTCACTTAGATGACTAGAGGGATGTCTATCTAAGTGGGAGTTCATTGAGTAATTTGATTAGATGAACTTAATTATCATGAACTTAGTCTAAAATCTTTACACTATGTATTATAGATCAAATGGCCCACGCTAATGTTGCCGTAAACTTCAACGTGTTCCTAGAGAAAACCAAGCTGAAAGACGATGGCAGCAACTATACAGACTGGGTATTATCTCATGCAATCAAAATAAGAAGCATAAAAGATAAACATCACATGGAATCAAAATATGTGACATGATATGGCCATTATCATCTTGTGCCTTTGATCTCCATCTCCAAAGTACCGTCATGATCTCCATCGTCACCGGCATGATACCATGATCTCCATCATCTTGATCTCTATCAACATGTCATCACATGGTCGTCTCGCTAACTATTACTTCTGCAACTATTGCTATCCATAGCGATAAAGTAAAGCAATTATATTGCGCTTGCATCTTATGCAATAAAGAGACAACCATAAGGCTTTAGCCAGTTGTCGATAACTTTAACAAAACATGATTATCTCATACAACAATTTATATATCATCACGTCTTAACCATATCACATCACAACAAGCCCTGCAAAACCAAGTTAGACATCCTCTACTTTGTTGTTGCAAGTTTTATGTGGCTGCTACGGGCTTCTAGCAGGAACTGTTCTTACCTACGCATCAAAACCACAACGATTTTTTGTCAAGTGTGTTGTTTTAACTTTCAATAAGGACCGGGCGTAGTCAAACTCGATTCAACTAAAGCTGGAGAAACAGACACCCACTAGCCACCTGTGTGCGAAACATGTCGGTAGAACCAGTCTCATGAATGCGGTCATGTAATGTCAGTCTAGGCCGCTTCATCCAACAATACCTCCGAATCAAAGTATGACATGCTGGTAAGCAGTATGACTATTATCGCCCACAACTCTTTGTGTTCTACTCGTGCATATAACATCTATGCATAGACCTAGCTCGGATACCACTGTTGGGGAACGCATAATTTCAAAATTTTCCTACGATCACGCAAGATCTATTTAGGAGATGCATAGCAACGATAGGGGAGAGTGTGTCCATGTACCCTCGTAGACCAAAAGCGGAAGCTTTGAGTAACGCGGTTGATGTAGTCGAACGTCTTCGCGATCCAACCGATCAAGTACCGAATACACGGCACCTCCGCGATCTGCACACGTTCAGCTCGGTGACGTCCCTCGAACTCTAGATCCAACTGAGGCTGAGGGAGAGTTTCATCGGCACGATGTCGTGTTAACGATGATGATGAAGTTACCGACACAGGGCTTCGCCTAAGCACTACGACAATATGATCGAGGTGGAAATCTGTGGAGGACGGCACTTCACACGGCTAAGAAATCAACTTGTGTGTCTATGGGGTGCCCCTCCCCCGTATATAAAGGAGGGGAGGAGGAGGCTGGCCGGCCACAAGGGGCGTGCCAAGGGGGGAGGAATCCTACTCCTAGTAGGAGTAGGTTTCCCCCTTTCCTAGTCCAAGTAGGAGAAGAAGGAAGGAGAGGAGAGGGAGAAGGAAAGAGGGGGGCGCCACCCCCTCCCTAGTCCAATTCAGACCAGCCCATGGGGAGGGGGGCGCAGCCTCCCCTGTGGCCCTTCTCTCCTTTCCACTAAGGCCCATGAAGGCCCAATACTTCCCCCGGCGAATTCTCGTAACTCTCCGGTACTCCAAAAAATACCCAAACAACTCAGAACATTTCCGATGTCCGAATATAGCCTTCCAATATATCGATCTTTACGTCTCGACCATTTCGAGACTCCTCATCATGTCCATGATCTCATCCGGGACTCCGAACAAACTTCGGTCATCAAATCACATAACTCATAATACAAATCGTCATCGAACGTTAAGCACGCGGACCCTACGGGTTTGATAACTATGTCGACATGACCGAGACACATCTCCGGTCAATAACCAATAGCGGAACCTGGATGCTCATATTGGCTCCTACATATCCTACGAAGATCTTTATCAGTCAAACCGCACAACAATATACGTTCTTCCCTTTGTCAATGTTACTTGCCCGAGATTCGATCGTCGGTATGATCATACCTATTTCAATCTTGTTACCGGCAAGTCTCTTTACTCGTTCTGTAATGCATCCTGCAACTAACTCATTAGTCACATTGCTTGCAAGGCTTATAGTGATGTGCATTACCGAGAGGGCTCAGAGATACTTCTCAGCCAGTCGGAGTGACAAATTGAGGGAGTCCTGGATTAGGGGGTGTTCGGGTAGCCGGACTATACCTTCAGCCGGACTCCTGGACTATGAAGATACAAGATTGAAGACTTCGTCCTGTGTCCGGATGGGACTTTCCTTAGCGTGGAAGGCAAGCTTGGCGATGCGGACATTCAAGATCTCCTACCATTGTAACCGACTCTGTGTAACCCTAACCCTATCCGGTGTCTATATAAACCGGAGGGTTGTAGTCCGTAGGCAATCAACTCCATATACAACAATCATACCATAGGCTAGCTTCTAGGGTTTAGCCTCCTTGATCTCGTGGTAGATCTACTCTTGTACTACCCATATCATCAATATTAATCAAGCAGGACGTAGGGTTTTACCTCCATCAAGAGGGCCCGAACCTGGGTAAAACATCGTGTTCCCTGCCTCCTGTTACCATCCGGCCTAGACGCACAGTTCGGGACCCACTACCCGAGATCCGCCGGTTTTGACACCGACATTGGTGCTTTCATTGAGAGTTCCTCTGTGTCGTCGCCTTTAGGCCCGATGGCTCCTTTGATCATCAACAACGATGCGGTCCAGGGTGAGACTTTGCTCCCCGGACAGATCTTCGTCTTCGGCGGCTTCGCTCTGCTGGCCAATTCGCTCGGCCACCTGGAGCAGATCGAAAGCTACGCCCCTGGCCATCAAGTCAGGTTTGGAAGCTTAAACTACACGGCTGACATCCGCGGAGACTTGATCTTCGATGGACTCGAGCCACGGCCAAGCGCGCCGCACTATCTCGAGAGGCATGATCTAGCTCTGCCCTCGGACAGTGTCCTGGAGGCCGCACACACATCGGTTCCGACCCCTAACTCGGAGCCTATTGCGCCAATCGAGGATGAGCGGTTGGACGTCACCTCGGGGGCTGCGATCCCAAAAGCGATCGAGCCGAACGCTAGTCCCGCACTCTGCACAACCCGTGACTCCGAGGATCCGGACTCCTCCCCGGAGTCCGAACCCCCCGCGCCCCTGCCAATTGAATCTGATTGGGCGCCGATAATGGAGTTCACCACCGCAGACATCTTTCAGCATTCGCCTTTTAGCGACATCCTGAATTCTCTTAAGTCTCTCTCTTTATCAGGAGAGCCCTGGCCGGACTACGGTCAGCGAGGGTGGGATACAGACGATGAGGAAATTCAAAGCCCACCCACCACCCACTTTGTAGCCACCGTCGATGATCTAACCGACATGCTTGACTTCAGCTCCGAAGACATCGACGGCATGGACGACGATGTAGGAGACGAACAGGAACCAGCACCTGTAGGGCGCTGGAAGGCCACCTCTTCATATGACATATATATGGTGGATACTCCAAAATATGGAGATGGCGATGGAACAGTGGGGGATGACGCCCCCAAGAAACAGCCAAAGTGTCGGCGTCAGCGGCGCCGCTCTAAATCCCGCCAAAGCAAAAACGGTGATTCTGGCACGGGAGATAATACTACCCCGGATAGCTCCGAAGAACACCCACCTCAGCAAGATTCGGCACAGGAAGATGGAGAAGCCAGTCCTCATGAGAGAGCGGCAGACCGAGAGGTCGAGGATGATAACTATACGCCTCCCTCCGAAGACGAGGCAAGCCTCGATGACGACGAATTCGTCATACCATCAGACCCCGCCGAACAAGAGCGTTTTAAACGCAGGCTTTTAGCCACGGCAAGCAGCCTCAAGAAAAAGCAGCAACAACTTAGAGCTGCCCAAGATTTGCTAGCTGACAGATGGACTGAAGTCCTTGCGGCCGAAGAGTATGAACTCGAACGCCCCTCCAAGGGTTACCCGAAGCGCAAGCCGCTACCCCGATCAGAGGAGGAAGCACCTACATCACCAGTGCATGACATGGCAGACCGGCCACCTCGCGGCCGTGACAAAGAGGCCTCTTGGCCCTCAACCCAAGCCATGCCCCGACGCCGCTCAACTAAGGCACGGGAAAATGTGCCCGACCTGCGAGACATACTGGAGGATAAGGCAAGACAAACAAGATCGATCTACGGATTGCGCAGGCGCCCTACGGCATGTGACAATGACCTTCACTCCGGATACAACAAATCCGGCCGGGCCGAACACAACAGACATAACTCTTCCGAGATGCGTCGTGATATAGCCCAGTACAGAGGCGCCGCACACCCGCTATGCTTCACGAATGAATTAATGGATCATAAAATCCCAGAGGGTTTGAAACCCGTAAACATCAAATCATACGATGGCACAACAGATCCGGCGGTATGGATCGAGGATTATCTCCTTCACATCCACATGGCACGCGGCGATGATCTACACGCCATCAAATACCTCCCGCTCAAACTTAAAGGACCGGCCCGGCATTGGCTTAACAGCTTGCCAGCAGACTCAATCGGTTCTTGGGAGGACCTGGAAGCCGCATTCCTCGACAACTTCCAGGGCACTTACGTGCGACCGCCGGATGTCGGCGACTTAAGACACATAATTCAGCAGCCAGAGGAATCGGCCAGACAATTCTGGACACGGTTCCTAACAAAGAAAAACCAGATAGTCGACTGTCCGGATGCAGAGGCCCTAGTAGCCTTCAAGCATAACATCCGCGACGAGTGGCTTGCCCGGCACCTGGGACAGGAAAAGACGAAATCCATGGCAGCCCTCACGACACTCATGACCCGCTTTTGCGCGGGAGAAGACAACTGGCTAGCTCACAGTAACAACTTATCAAAGAACCCTGGTAATTCGGATACCAAGGACAAAAGTGGCAGGACATGTCGGAATAAGCAAAAACGCCGCGTTAACAGCGACAACAATGAAGACACGGCAGTCAATGCCAGATTCAAAGGCTACAAATCCGGTCAGCGGAAAAAACCATTCAAAAAGAATACTCAAGGCCCGTCCAGTTTGGACCGAATACTCGATCGCTTGTGCCAGATACATGGCACCCCCGAAAGGCCAGCCAATCACACTAACAGGGATTGTTGGGTGTTCAAGCAGGCAGGCAAGTTAAGGACCGAAAACAGAGACAAGGGGCTGCACAGCGATGACGAGGAGCCCAAGCCGCCGAACAACAATGGACAGAAGGGCTTTCCCCCACAAGTGCGGACGGTGAACATGATATACGCAACCCACATTCCCAAGCGGGAGCGGAAGCGTGCACTACGGGACGTATACGCGATGGAGCCAGTCGCCCGAAAGTTCAACCCATGGTCCTCCTGCCCGATCACTTTTGATTGAAGGGACCATCCCACTAGCATCCGTCATGGCTGCTTCGCCGCATTGGTTCTCGACCCAATCATCGACGGATTTCATCTCACAAGAGTCCTCATGGACGACGGCAGTAGCCTGAACCTGCTTTATCAGGATATAGTGCGGAAAATGGGCATAGATCCATCAAGGATTAAGCCCACAAGAACGACCTTTAAAGGCGTTATACCAGGTGTAGAAGCCAACTGTACAGGCTCAGTAACACTTGACGTGGTCTTCGGATCCCCGGACAATTTCTGAAGCGAAGAGTTAATCTTCGATATAGTCCCGTTTCGCAGTGGCTATCACGCCCTGCTCGGACGAACCGCATTCGCAAAGTTCAATGCGGTGCCACACTACGCATATCTCAAGCTCAAGATGCCAGGCCCTCGAGGAGTAATTACGGTCAACGGAAACACCGAACGCTCCCTCCGTACGGAGGAGCATACGGCGGCTCTCGCAGCGGAGGTACAAAGTAGCCTTCTCAGGCAATCCTCCAGTCCGGCCATTAAAAAGCCAGACACTGCCAAGTGCGCCCGGAGTAACCCACAGCAGGACCGCCTGGCACACTCTGAGCAAGCATAGCAATGCGGCCCCAACCCCAGCTTTCACCACATAGCGAAACCAGTACCTCGCGTACATAACTACGCCCTTGAAATATCATGGGCACAGGGGAAGGGGCACAATGACGGCACGCCCAAAATACGGCTTAAAACGTACTAGGGGCTGCCGGATTCTTTTTTTTAGTTTTTCTTACTTTCAGGACTCCATACTTCGGACGACCTGTTCGGCAATTCGACTGTCGCACAAACGATGCAAGATCCAGGGAGGCAGATAAGCCATGTCGCATTATGAACTCCCAGGTGGTCTCTATTACGAGCGGTATACCTGTTTTAAATATTCCGCGGCCTGCCCCTGGTCAGGACATACTGAATAGTCCAATATCTTTTGCTTACCGCACTATTTCTATCGTTCGACTTTGATAAATAGCCTCTCTATAAACAATGCTTAGCTTTTTGTCTATCTTTTTGCATTATCCTCTTTTCACATATATGTTTATTAAATGACATGATTGCACCCGTACACCATGGTACAGCAAACACGCCAGGGGCTTCAGTACCCCTCATTATGGCGTGAGAAGTCCGTACACTTTCACAAGTGCGGCACACCGAACTTATAGCACTATATGCATCGGCTCCGAATCATGATTTGGGTCAATAGTTGGGTTTGCCTGGCTCCTATGTTTTGGTGCCTTACGTTCCGCTCTATCGGCTAAGGTAGCACTAGGAGAACCACTGCGATTGTGCCCCGGTTCAGCTGGGTTAAGCACCTTAGTGGAGAAAGCTAAAACTGACTGTCATGATGAGGCGAGAGACCGGTCGCTGTTCGAGAGGTTTTTCGAGTCCCTAAAGACTTATGCCGCTTCGAGCGAGGAGCTGGCTTTGTCCGGACAAGGCGTGGATAGCACCCCGAACTCGGTCTTCTGAACTAGGGGCTTCGCCGAAATTTAAAATTATAGAGTTCTATGGCTAAGTGAGAGTGTTCAAGCATTATAGTCCGATTGCCTGGTTCGTTGTGCTGAGCGCCTCCCTCGAAGGACCCAACTATGGGAAAAAGAGCGCTCAGGTTTATCCCGAACACCCCAGCACTAGTGGCATGGGGGCAGAAGCCGACGACTGGCCATCTCTCAATTTTTTGACAAACGGCCGCACAGAAAGTAATATTTTAAATTCAATAAGCATTGCTTAGCGCATATGAACAAATTTTCAGCGCACAGGATAAACACGAGCGAGTTCATTCAAAAATCACATCCTTGGTACATTCATCCGCCACAAGGCGGGCACCTGCAAGAACATCCTTGTAGTAGTTCTCGTGCGATGCTCCTTCCCCGGCGGTGGCCCGTCCTTCACAAGCTTCTCACCGTCCAGCTTACCCCAGTGCACCTTTGCACGGGCAAGGGCCCAACGGGCACCTTCGATGCAGACGGAGCGCTTGATGACCTCGAGCCTCGAACAGGCCTCCACCAGCCGCCGCACCAGCCTGAAATAGCTCCCAGGCAGGGCCCCTTCGGGCCACAACCGAACTATGAAGCCCTTCATGGCCTGTTTGGCCGCCTTGTGGAGCTCGACCAGCTGTTTCAGCTGGTCGCTCAAAGGCACAGGGTGTCCGGCCTCAGAATACTGAGACCAGAACACCTTCTCCGTCGAGCTGCCCTCTTCAGCTCGGTAGAATGCGGCGGCATCGGATACGCTGCGTGGAAGATCTGTGAATGCCCCTGCAGAGCTCCGGATTCGGGTAAGTAACAGGTAGTTTACTTTTATATTTCTGCTTTGCATGAAGAATGCCTTACCCGCTGCTATCTTCCTCATCTCCTCCAACTCTTGGAGGGCCTTTTGGGCTTCGGCCTTGGCAGACTTGGCAGTCTCAAGGGCCGTCGTGAGCTCGGATGCTTGCGCCTTTGACTCAAGCTCCAAACTCTCATGTTTTTTCATGAGAGCCTGAAGCTCTTGCTGCACCTCGCCGACCTGAGCCCCAAGTCTGTCTCGCTCGGTGCGCTCCGCGGCCATTTTTCTTTTCGGCCTCAGACAACGCCTGCTTAAGGGTCGCCACTTCAGTCGTGGCCTCTACAATAAGCAGTACAATCCTGTTATCTTTTTTGCAATCACGCCTTTCTATAGGCACCTTTTTTGTAAGGTATTTCTTACCTTCTTTCTCCTCGAGCCGCCGCTTGGCAAGGCCGAGCTCTTGCTCGGTCTGCTCGAAGTCCTGCTTCAGGACACCCACCTCCGCAGTCAGTGCGGCGGTGGATAGAAGCGAAGCCTGCATACGCATATTGACTCTTTTTTTGTTAGACTCCTGCGAAATTTAATAGATCCTCTATTCGGCCTTTCTTTCCGAATGCCAAACAGAGCATCGGGGGCTACTGTCTATGCGGTAATATTTTTACATATTTTTTACCTCGAAGCCTGTTAGAAGGCTAGCGCAAGCTTCAGTCAGTCCGCTCTTGATGGACTGAACCTTCTGGATCACCGTACTCATAATAGTACGGTGCCCCTCGTCGATGGAGGCGCCGTCGAGCACCTCCAGCAGATTGTCTGGCACCTCTGGTTGGACGGAGGCCGCCGGCTCAGAAGGCTTGCTCCTCTTGGAAGGAGTTCGCCTACCGCGGTCCGGAACTGTGGAAGATTCCGGTGCGGTGTCCAGCACAAAGCCGGACTTGGAGCCCTGGGGGGCCTTATCCCCTTCACTCCTGGAGTCCGGGAGGTTGCCTTGCGGCTCCTCCGGGACCACCTCCTCCTGCCCCGGAGCTTGTCGCGACGCCACTTCGGCGTCGTCTGCAGTGCGGGGGGAGACAGCGGGCGGAACTGAGTTCACGTCCGATGAGTCTAGGGAGCCGCCCGACGATTCGTCGAATTCGGCCCGGGGCGGACTGCATAATTACATTCGACATCAGGGAAACCTGTGCAACAAAGGAACACCATGAGTTATTCTGATATCCAAACTTACGATTTCGCCGGACGCTTGGCCCTGTTTGGCCACTCCTCTCCGCCCTCTTCGGCGTTGGGGGAGTAGTCTGGCGGAGGGGTCTTCCTTTTCCTAGACCTCTCGGCCTCCCCCGTTGGGGCGGCCTTCCTCTTCTCTCCTCCCTCCGTTGGGGGGGGAGAGTTTTCTTCTTCCTCCTTCTCGTTTTCACGGGAAGAGGGCGTCTCGGACTCGTCGGATGACGAGTCCGACACCACCACGTTACGGGCACTCTTTCGAGTCCCTGTGGTCTTCTTCTTCTTGGCCTTCTTCTCCGGCACCACATAAGGCGCCGGAACTAGCAGCTTCGCTAGTAGAGCTGGGGCTGGGTCTTCGGGCAGCGGAGCCGGATAGTTAATCGGTCCGGATATCGCCCGCCAAGCCTATCAAAGGTAAGGGAGTTTAGATCCCGCATAGAGTCAAACTATGAAGAAAGCTTAACATCCTGTAAAAGGTGAAGATAGCTTACCTCGCTAGCGTGACGCTGCGAGCTGTATCCGCAGTCCTCGGAAGCAGATGCGGGAGCCTCGGCGCCCTTGAATAGCACCTTCCAGGCATCTTTGTACATCATGTCGAAGAGCCTGCTAAGGGTTTGGTGCTGCGCCGGGTCGAACTCCCACATATTAAAATCCCGTTGTTGGCACGGGAGGATCCGGCGGACGAGCATAACCTGGATTACATTAACAAGCCGGATTGGCTTGTTCACCAGGGACTGGATGCATGTTTGCAATCCGGTCACCTCTTTTTCGTCACCCCACGACAGGCCCGTCTCTTTCCAGGACATAAGCCACGTGGGGGGTCCGGATCGAAACTCGGGGGCTGCGGTCCATTTTGGATCGCGTGGCTCGGTGATGTAAAACCACCCGGATTGCCACCCCTTTAGGGTCTCCACAAAAGAGCCCTCGAACCATAGGACGTTGGCCATCTTGCCCGCCATGGCGCCTCCGCACTCCGCCTGGCTGCCGCACACCACCTTGGGCTTGACGTTGAAGGTCTTGAGCCAGAGGCCGAAATGAGGGCGGACGCGGAGGAAAGCCTCGCACACGACGATAAACGCCGAGATGTTGAGGATGAAGTTCGGGGCCAGATCGTGGAAATCCAGGCCGTAGTAGAACATGAGCCCCCGGACAAATGGGTGGAGTGGAAAACCCAGTCCGAGGAGGAAGTGGGGAAGAAATACTACCCTCTCATGGGGCCTTTGGGTGGGGAGAAGCTGCCCCTTTTCGGGAAGCCGGTGCGCGATGTCCTTGGACAGGTATCCGGCCTTCCTTAGCTTCTTGACTTGGCCCTCCGTAGCGGAGGAGACCATCCACTTGCCTCCCGCTCCGGACATTGCTGGAGAAGGTTGAGGTGGGAAGTGCGGGCTTGGGCGCTGGAGCTCGAGTGCGCAGGAGATGGATAGGCAAAGGAGGAAGAAGGCGTAGGTAAGAAGGTGGATCCTTATCCCCTTATATGGGCGGATGCGGTTGTGCGTCCCCACCAGCCTAGTAAAACTCGCTTGCCTCCCAAGCGCCATGATAAATGGCGCGGTTGGGTTACCCACGTCCGTATTGATGAGAATCCCGTAAAGGGGGTACACGATCTCTGCTTTGACAAGACGTGCCAAGGAAACCGCCTCGCAAAACATGCTGAGGTGGAAAAGTAAAAACAATTTGAGTAAAGGACTTGGCCGTAGTGTGATGACACACTGCGGAATACGTCAGCAGTTTTGATTTGTGTTAATATTATTCTTTCTATGGCGATATGTGGAAGCTTATTTTGCAGAGCCGGGCACTACTCTTGGTGTTTACAATCTTCTATGAAGGACTTGGAGGAGGAACCCGCCTTGCAATGCCGAAGACAATTTGCGCGCCAGACTCGTCGTCATTGAAGCCTGGTTCAGGGGCTACTGAGGGAGTCCTGGATTAGGGGGTGTTCGGGTAGCCGGACTATACCTTCAGCCGGACTCCTGGACTATGAAGATACAAGATTGAAGACTTCGTCCCGTGTCCGGATGGGACTTTCCTTGGCGTGGAAGGCAAGCTTGGCAATGCGGACATTCAAGATCTCCTACCATTGTAACCGACTCTGTGTAACCCTAACCCTATCCGGTGTCTATATAAACCAGAGGGTTGTAGTCCGTAGGCAATCAACTCCATATACAACAATCATACCATAGGCTAGCTTCTAGGGTTTAGCCTCCTTGATCTCGTGGTAGATCTACTCTTGTACTACCCATATCATCAATATTAATCAAGCAGGACGTAGGGTTTTACCTCCATCAAGAGGGCCTGAACCTGGGTAAAACATCGTGTTCCCTGCCTCCTGTTACCATCCAGCTTAGATGCACAGTTCGGGACCCACTACCCGAGATCCGCCGGTTTTGACACCGACACAAATCCTAATCTCGATCTGTTCCAACTCAACAAACACCATCAGAGACACCTGTAGATCATCTTTATAATCACCCAGTTACATTGTGACGTTTGATAGCACACTAAGTGTTCCTCCTGTATTTGGGAGTTGCATAATCTCATAGTCATAGGAACATGTATAAGTTATGTAGAAAGCAATAGCAATAAACTAAACGATCATAGTGCTAAGCTAACGGATGGGTCTTGTCCATCACATCATTCTCTAAAGATGTGATCCCGTTCATCAAATAACAACACATGTCTATGGTCAGGAAACATAACCATCTTTGATTAACGAGCTAGTCAAGTAGAGGCATACTAGGGACACTCTGTTTTGTCTATCTATTCACACATGTACTAAGTTTCCGGTTAATACAATTCTAGCATGAATAATAAACATTTGTCATGATATAAGGAAATATAAATAACAACTTTATTATTGCCTCTAGGGCATATTTCCTTCATTAAGTTCATGGAAAAACAGAGTAATGCAATAAGAACAATGACATGATGTAGAAAAGAGCTATTAATGTAGGAATAGACCCCATATTGTTATTCTTAATAGCAACAATCAATCCTTGTCTTGTTGCCCCTTCTGTCACTGGGAAAGAACACTGCACAACCGAACCCATCACAAATCACCTCTTCCCATGGCAACAAAAATCGATCTAGTTGTCCTACCTAAACCAAAGATTCGAAGAATAAATACGAGGCTATAACTAATCATGCATATAAGAGATCAAAACTCAAATAACTTTCGTGGATAAAATAGAACTGATCACAAACTCAAAGTTCATCGGATCCCAACAAACACACCGCAAAAAGAGTTACATCAAATAGATCTCGAGGAGACCATTGTATTGAGAATCAAAAGAGAGAGAGGAAGCCATCTAGCTACTGCCTACGAACCCGTAGGTCTAGAATGAACTACTCAAGCATCATCGAAGAGGCACCAATGAGGATGATGAACCCCTCCCTGATGGTGTCTGTGACGCCCGGATAATTAAGCTACAGTAACCCTCTGCTAATGATGCCACGTCACTTCGATTACTGTTGATTAAACTCGTGTTGATTCAAAACCGTTTCGAATTTCAAATTTAAAATAAAGTCAAACGGGAAAAGTCTTCAAAAGTCAAAACTAAAATGTTCTAAATGTAGCAAGTAATTAATAATAAATATTGGGGGAGAAATCACATCTTATAAAGTAGTCAAATGCATAATAATAAATACAATAGTGGTAAAACTATTAATTAAATGCTTGTAAATTAATAAACAAATATAAACTACTTTCTAAAATGTGCTAAGTTGTTTGTGGCACAGGAATATTTAGTAAAACTAATTTAGGGACTATTATTGTATTTTATTTAAACTGAACTGTATTAAGGCTAAAAGAAAACAAAATAAAAAAGAAAAGAAAAGAAAACAAACAAACAAAAGGGAACAAAAGACTAGCTCACCCCTCCCCCCTCGCTGGGCCGTGAGGCCCAGCTGGCCAACCGGCCGACCAACCAACTCCCCTGGCCATATGGCCTCCCCAACCCACCTAACCCTAGCCCCTCCACCACTCACCCATGATCCCCACCTCGCTCCCTCGTCTCCCTTCTGGCGCCGCTCCCCTTCCACACGCACACGGCACGCCGCCGCTGCCAGGAACCCCCCTCGCCGACGCCGCCCGTCTACGACCTCGGCGCCCAGCGCACGCTGCCCACCTCGGCGTTCCATCGTAGATAGGCCGCTCGCCAGACCCCACCGTCGCCGCCCCGTCGCCTCGCCTCATCCCCGCCGGCCTCCCCAGGCCTCGTCGCCGGACCTCGCCGCCTCCTTGTCACCTCCCCCGATGGCCTACACAGGCCTCGCCGCCCCACTCCCCTTCAACGCATGTGAGGACCCCCCTATCTCCCCGATCCGCCGCCGCTCGATTTCCTGCTCACCATGCGCCCCTTCCCTCTGTCTCGCGCTCGCTCGCGCTGGGGCCATGCCCGGTTCAGGACCCACTCGTACCGCTCGCGCTCGGCCACTGCTCTGGCCGCGCGCCGTGCCCCCTGCGCTGTCTACTTCTTGTGTGTCCCCCGAGCCCACGTGACGTGCTCTGCCTCGCCTCGTTGCGGCAGCAACTATCACGGCTCCGCCCTGCGCTCCCCCCTGCGGTACTTTGCGGCAACTGCTACTACTGCGCCTCGTCGCGCCAGCGTTGGTCGCTCGCCCTCCCCGCTCGACCCTGCCCCGGCCAGCTGTTGTGGCTGCTATTGCCGCCTCGCGGCCAAGCGTCGCCGCTCCCCACCGACCAGCCCCGCGGCGCCGCACCGCGCCGCCCAGGTTCGCCGCCCGGCTCCATCGCCCGCACTGGCCGGATTGGCGCCCGTCACCCTCCTGAACGTTAAACCGCCTCGTTAAGCCCCCTGTGCCTATGACAAAGGGGCCCCACCACCCCTGGAACATTTTAAAAGAAAGAAAGAAATAAAAATTAATTAATTAATTAATTAATTAACTTAATTAATCTAGTTTAGTTAAGTTTAATTAACCATGCTTAATTAAACCCTATTTAAACCTAGTCAGTCTAATAACCCAATTAGTCCAACTAATTTGTTAGGTTAGAATAGCAGAGAATGACAAGGGGGCCCCACCCCTGTTGACCAGTACGACTTTGACTGGTCAACTGGGTCCCCTGGCCCACATGTCAGCCTCTGTGTACATTCTATGTACACAGGGTTAGGTACCCATACCATTTTGTCTATTATTTTCGAATTAATAATAATTTCAGAAAATGAATAAAACTTTGAAAAATCATATAAAATAAACCGTAGCTCGGATGGAAAAACTTGGTACATGAAAGTTGCTCAGAACGACGAGACGAATCCGGATACGCAGCCCGTTCGTCCGCCACGCATACCTAGCATAGCAAACACGCAACTTTCCCCCTCCAATTCATCTATCCGAAAACGCGAAACACCGGGGATATTTTCCTGGATGTTTCCCCCCTTCACCGGTACCACCTCATACCGCGTTAGGGCTCCCCTAGCGCCGCTACTTGTCATGTCATGCATCGCTCTGCATCTGTTTGCTTAATATTTATTGTTTCTTCCCCCTCTTCTCTCCGATAGACTACGAGACCGACGCCGCTGCCACCCAGTACGACTACGGTGTTGACAACCCCTCTCTCTTGCCAAAGCAACCAAGCAAGCCCCCCCTTGATCATCAGATATCGCCTACTCTTCTCTCTACTTCTTGCATTAGAGTAGTGTAGCATGTTACTGCTTTCCGTTAATCCTATTCTGATGCATAGCCTATCATTGTTGCTACAACTGTTGATACCTTACCTGCAATCCTAAATGATTAGTATAGGATGCTAGATTATCATCAGTGGCCCTACATTCTTGTTAGTCTACCATGCTATACTATCGGGCCGTGATCACATCGGGTGTTGATCACGGGTATATACTATACATATACATACATACTATACATGTTGTGACTAAAGTCGGGCCGGCTCATTGAGTACCCGCAAGTGATTCTGATGTTGGGGGCTGAAGGGGCAGGTGGTTCCACCCAGGTAGTGGTGGGCCTAGGTTCCCGACGGCCCCCGACTGTTACTTTGGAGCGAAGCGACATGACAGGTTGAGACCACCTAGGAGAGAGCTGGGCCTGGCCCTGGTCGGTGTTCGCGGTTACTTCAAAATAACACGCTTAACGATATCTGGGTATTTGATCTCAGTCTGACTACTGGCCTATACGCACTAACCAACTACGCGGGAATATTATGGGCACTCGACGTCGTGGTATCAACCAAAGCCTTCGTGACGTCAGCGACTAAGCGGCGTGCGCCGGGTTGGACCACGTAACGCAACTTCCTTTGTAATGGAGGTTGCTAGGTCTGCTCTCCGGCTGCCCTCGCAACGTGTAGGTGTGCAATGGGTGATGGGCCCAGACCCTTGCGCCATAGGATTTAGACCGGCGTGCTGACCTCTCTGTTGTGCCTAGGTAGGGCTGCGACGTGTTGATCTTCCGAGGCCGGGCATGACCCCGACAAGTGTGTCCGGGCAAAGAGGATCGGGCGTGTTGGGAAATGTGGTGCACCCCTGCTAGGAAGTTAATCTATTTGAATAGCCGTGATCTTCGGTAACAGGATGACTTGGAGTTGTACCTTGACCTTATGACAACTAGAACCGGATACTTAAGAAAACACATCCTTCCAAGTGCCATATACAACCGGTGGTCGCTCTCTCACAGGGCGACGAGTGGAGGATCATCGTTTAGGATTATGCTATGCGATGTTACTTGGTGAATTTACCATCTACTCTCTTCTTCTGCTGCAAGATGGAGGTTACTAGAAGCATAGTCTTTGATAGGACTAGCTATCCCCCTCTTATTCTGGCATTCTGCAGTTCAGTCCACATATGTTACCCCCTTTTTCATTTGATACCAATGCATACATATGTAGTGTAGCTCCTTGCTTGCGAGTACTTTGGATGAGTACTCACGGTTGCTTTGCTCCCTCTTTTCCCCTTTCTATACCCGTTTGTTGCGACCAGACATTGGAGTCCAGGAGCCAGACGCCACTGTTGACGACGACTCCTGTTACGCTGGAGGTGCCTACTACTACATGCAGCCCGCTGACGACGACCGGGAGTAGTATAGGAGGATCCCAGGCAGGAGGCATGCACCTCTTTCGATCTGTATCCCAGTTTGTGCTAGCCTTCTTAAGGAAAACTTGTTTAACTTATGTCTGTACTCAGATATTGTTGCTTCCGCTGACTCGTCTATGATCGAGCTCTTGTATTCGAGCCCTCAAGGCCCCTGGCTTGTAATATGATGCTTGTATGACTTATTTTATTTGTAGAGTTGTGTTGTGATATCTTCCCGTGAGTCCTTGATCTTGATTGTACACGTTTGCGTGTATGATTAGTGTACGGTCAAATCGGGGGCGTCACAAGTTGGTATTAGAGCCGACTGCCTGTAGGAATCCCCCTTCCACACTCTTTGGCCGAAGTTGAGTCTAATTGATCAAAGCTGTTTTAATAACATGGATGTGCGTCCCATGGGCCCACGTCGCCATTGGGTGGTGTTAGTATCTTTTTACTCCTCGTCTATACTCTGGGATTCTGATCTCTCTTCTATTCGGGTTAAATGATTTTGCTAACTCTAACTCTAGGTTGTCGTAAATACTTTCTCCCGCAGAGCCCCTTCATTCCAGATGATGGCCAGCTTCACCAGAAGATTCCGAAGATACTTTCCGTTATTCTCTTAAGACCTTGTGCCCACCACTTTTGCTATTCCCGACCACCGATAAATCCTTATGGATAACTACTTACACTTGTCGTTCTTACCTTCGTTCCTAGTTTCCCATGTTATTACTTGATACCCTGAAAATTTCTTCGATAATTCGAGAATCCTTTGTGCCCACCGCTTTGCAGCTCTTTGCCGCAGACATACCCTTACGGATAATTTCTCGCACTTATCGAGTATCCGCTCATCCCTAGTTGATTCATGTATTTCACAAAAGTCTTCTAAATACCATTTGATCTTTCGAAAATCCTCAACAGCTTGTTGTTCTGGGAATTCTTGCATACTTGCATTCCGGTTAATTCCAGTGGTCTAGCAATTTACCTTAAAACCTTTGTGATTGTTATTCTGATCCTTTTGATTCAACATGTGTGTGAATGCACACAATCATCAGTTGTTCCCTGGAATTTATCCTTCCGATTCAGACATCATTCCGGACATGAGCTGGATCTCAACCAATCGAATTGCCATCGATTGTACCTCTAAGGCTATTCAACTTATCCATCCCTAATCAGAGCATTGCTTCTGATCCCTTGTCTTGGAATTCATAATTCTTTTGTGTTTGAGCTTTGAGTTAGTCAGTTGTTTCTATAATCTGACGCACTTGCATTCCTTCTTCCTTTGATAGAGTACTGATACTCACATCAGCTCCGTTGTAGATCACCAGACCTCTTGTTGGGTTATTATCCGACAGTGTCCTTCATATTCAAATAACCTTGTGAGCCTTTCCACGGGTATATAAAGCCTTTGGTAAATTATATCCTCTGCTTTCTCAACCAGGCTCTGTTTTCGAGCTGGTGGTATTTACTATTGAAGCTTGTGGTATATGTTTCCATGATACCCTGACGGGTTGATCCTATGCTTTACCCAACCCGTATGAACCCAAAAGTTTTCATGAGTCATACTCTTATGTTGCTTCGCCAAAAATAAAATTTCAACACTACAACTTTTTTGAAAATGAGAAGTGAATGAAAGGTTATGCATTGCAGAAGTGGGAGTCGACCTTGAACCTTTGTGTTCATGACCATAGACACGATGTGGAACTTATCATGAAAGCTTCTTGCAAGAATATTTAATTATTTGAATAATTCTTCCGGTGTCTTTGAATTGGATCCCTTGCAACTATGGTTTCGGCCGTATTGATATTCCTTGATTACTTTTCTCGGACAAGTTAAAGTACTTGTCTTTTGCAGATCAATACACTTGTCAACCCTTTGTTTTGCTCTACCTCCGAGTATTACCCTCTGGTATCTTGATAAAATCATCGAACCATGTTGCTTATTATGAGCCTTCATCGAGTATTATTCCTCACTGATTCCAATGTTTCCTGGTTCCGAGTTGTTAGTCACTCGAGGACACCGATAACTAAATCGGGTCCGCACCAGGATTAAACAACTCTTAGTAATCTCCTTTACTCACGAGTTTGTACTCGAGCATGTCAATCCTAGCCTGATCGGCTATCACCTTGTGCTAAATTTTAAACCGTGCCACCTGGTCCTTATTCCCAAAGCACAACTTTCGACGATGAGCTAAGCTTACATCAATCTTCCTTGTCATATCATCTCGCCTTGAACAACATGCTTGATTTCGAGTTTGTGTCGTACCCGTGGTTCCAATAACCTTGTGCTTCATCATTCCTTTGACTTGATGTCATCGCCAATTGATTAAATCTTCATGAAATCTCTCGACACATGTGTCGTGATCATCACCAGCATTCTGAGGCTTTCCAAGATATCTATTGAATTGTTGATGAGAAATACCATCCTTTGCCCTCGATGATTAGTGTTATCATCGACCACTTTATTGACTTCCCTCCAACCCAAACTTATTCGTGTTTTGTGTTTTACCTTGAGTTCCTTGCTATCCAGCAACTGTTCTTTTTACCTTGGAGTATTACTGTCTTTTATGTCCAGAATTTGGCGAGAATTTCACCAGCTCTTAAGAATTCTTGATATAGTAATACTTCTCGCCATCTCTGTTGATATCTTGGTCCCCGTGTTGATTCGAACTGGGGTACCAACAAGTGAACAATGCTGCTTGGATTCTGAACTTCTAGCAACCCTATTTCTTTGAAGTTGATGGTCGATAGTTCGTTCTTAGACTATTGGTTGTTGAACCACCATCCTAACGTTGATCATGCTACCTAAGCCCATCTTTTGTGTGCACCTTTCAACCAATGTTAATTATGTATGTTTTCCTTGAGCATACCTCATTATATCATTTGATGTGACAAATGTTATCTTCTTGTTCACATAATTGTGGAAATCCATCTTTTGGAAATCTCGATGAATTATCGTTGAGTCCACCAGCCACCTCCTCATCCTCTCCTTGGTTTATTGATGAACTCTTGTGTCGGGACTCGCTTCCATAGTTCATTGCCCGAGAATCTTATAATGTCATCTCGTCAATTGCGTTGCACATTTTCTTCTTAGGCATCCTAAGTCTGAGGTATCCTCACACCAATCAGATCCGAATCTCGGTCAGATATGATGGTTGGAACATATTCGCAAGAGTTATAACATTGGTCTTTAACCCGATAAGGTGATGTCATGCCTAGCACACTTGACCAGAGGCCCTATTGTTATAGTTTCCTTTTCAGCAAGGTTATCCACTCTTCCATGAGGAAATTGTAAGACTTATTCTACAAGTTGTTCCTGATGAATCCTTTATGTATCCAAAGTCTGACCTTTGCTTGAAGACCATGTCAATGCTATCTCGAAGCATGTCTGTGGTACTCCGATTTTCAATAAGAACATTTGAAGCACAATACTAAATTTTCTTCATCAATTATCCAAACACCGTTGTATGGGTAATGTCATGAAATTTCTCTCACCTTACCTAAAGAGTTTTCTACATTATATCATTTCATGGATATCATGCTCTGCTTGTCCTTGGGAAGGATATACCCTTGAAATATGTGTTTAAACACATTTTCCTTTCCATTGTTCTGTTTAAACCTGATAATCACTTTTCCTTTCCATTGGTTTGTTTAAACCTTCTTGTGATCTATATTATATAATCAGTAATATATCCCTACTTGTGTAAACACCTCGTTGTACCACTCTGTCAGAAAGACCATGTTACTTTTGTTGATGACATTCCGGTAACCACCGATGGACGAGAACTTTGCCTACTGGTCCGCCTCGTTCAACGAGCAGGAAAATGGTCCTCTTCGTCCCTCGCCCTTGGTACCGACATTGTTGCCGACATAACTGACTGCTATCCTCTGACATGCCTTGCTATCATGACTGTGCAAAATATTACCGCCCTTTTTACTTTTAACCCACATGGTGGGCCCATAACCCACAGTTCCACAGGATCGAAACCTGACTCTCTTGTACACCCATGTTGCCAAAGTTATGCCTCGTGCTTGATTTCATTTGTAATTCATGGGTCATCTTCCTAACAATCTATTTTGGTATCAGACGCGATACTTTTTCTCCTGGCTCTGGACCCCCTTTCACACTTTATTCAGGCATTGAATGATTGCCTACCCGCTCGAAACTTCTCATGGTACCTTCTTACCTTGCTCTCGGTAATTTCTTAAGTTTCACTTCGAGAGTTACTTTCCGCCACCTTCCCTGATGATATCTACCCGATAAGCAACATTGTAGTGCTCAGTTCTTCCGAAGATACCCATTAACCTTTTCGTAAGTACGAGGGAACTTCCGAAGAAGGATGACTACTTCATCATGATGGGCTGAAACATAGGAATGAAGGCATCAATGTAATGGATTGACCTCTTCGAGAAGAGCAACCAAGACTGAGAAGATTCGTTAGAATTTCGCAACCAAATCTTTTTCCCCTCACTCTACCTCTTTAATCTCGGGACGAGATTTCTTGTAGTGGAGGAGAATTGTGATGCCCAGATAATTAAGCTACAGTCACCCTCTGCTAATGATGCCACGTCACTTCGATTACTGTTGATTAAACTCGCGTTGATTCAAAACCGTTTCGAATTTCAAATTTAAAATAAAGTAAAACGGGAAAAGTCTTCAGAAGTCAAAACTAAAATGTTCTAAATGTAGCAAGTAATTCATAATAAATATTGGGGGAGAAATCACACTCTTATAAAGTAGTCAAATGCATAATAATAAATACAATAGTGGTAAAACTATTAGTTAAATGCTTGTAAATTAATAAACAAATACAAACTACTTTCTAAAATGTGCTAAGTTGTTTGTGGCACAGGAATATTTAGTAAAACTAATTTAGGGACTATTGTTGTATTTTATTTAAACTAAAATGTATTAAGGTTAAAAGAAAACAAAATAAAAAAGAAAAGAAAACAAACAAACAAACAAAAGGGAACAAAAGACCAGCTCACCCCTCCCCCCTTGCTGGGCCGTGAGGCCCAGCTGGCCAACCATCCGGCCCACCAACTCCCCTGGCCATATGGCCTCCCCAACCCACCTAACCCTAGCCCCTCCACCACTCGCCCACGATCCCCGCCACGCTCTCCCTCGTCTCCCTTCTGGCACCGCTCCCCTTCCACACGCACACGGCACGCCGCCGCCTGGAACCCCCCCTCGTCGATGCCGCCCATCTACGACCTCGGCGCCCAGCGCACGCTGCCTACCCCGGCATTCCATCGTCGCCAGGCCGCTCGCCGGACCCCACCGTCGCCGCCCCGTCGCCTCGCCTCATCCCCGCCGGCCTCCCC
>NC_041392.1:385669932-385671242 GCF_002162155.2 Triticum dicoccoides | reverse complement strand
TGGCCTACACCAGGCCTTGCCGCCCCACTCCCCTCCAACGCACGTGAGGACCCCCCATCTCTCCCCGATCCGCCGCCGCTCCCTTTCCCGCTCACCGTGCGCCCCTTCCGTCTGCCTCGCGCGCGCTCGCGCTCGGTCCACGCCCGGTTCAGGCCCCACTTGTACCGCTCATGCCCGGCCACTGCTCTGGCCGCGCGCCGTGCCCCTGCGCCGTCTACTTCTTGTGCGTCCCCCGAGCCCCCGTGACGCGCTCTGCCTCGCCTCGCTGCGGCAGCAACTATCGCGGCTCCGCCCCGCGCTCCCCCTCGCGGTACTTTGCGGCAACTACTACTACTGCGCCTCGTCGCGCCAGCGTTGGTCGCTCGCCCTCCCCGCTCGACCCTGCCCCGGCCAGCTGTTGTGGCTGCTACTGCCGCCCCGCGGCCAAGCGTCGCCGCTCCCCACCGACCAGCCCCGCGGCGCCGTTCGCCGCCCGACTCCATCACCCGCACTGGCCAGATTGGCGCCCGTCGCCCTCCTGAACATTAAACCGCCCCGTTAAGCCCCCTGGGGCCTATGACAAGGGGCCCCACCGCCTGTGGAACGTTTTAAAAAAAGAAATAAACAAAAAAAATTAATTAACTAATTAATTAATTAACTTAATTAATCTAGTTTAGTTAAGTTTCAATTAACCATGCTTAATTAAACCCTATTTAAACCTAGTCAGTCTAATAACTTTATTAGTCCAACTAATCTGTTAGGTTAGACTAGCAGAGAATGACAAGGGGCACCACCCCTGTTGACCAGTATGACTTTGACTGGTCAACTGGGTCCCTTGGCCCACATGTCAGCTCTGTGTACATTCTGTGTACACAGGGCTGGTACCCATACCATTTTGTCTATTATTTTTGAATTAATAATAATTTCAGAAAATGAATAAAACTTTGAAAATCATATAAAATAAACCGTAGTTCGGATGGAAAAACTTTGTACATGAAAGTTGCTCAGAATGACAAGACGAATTCGGATAAGCAGCATGTTCGCCCGCCACGCATCCCTAGCGTAGCAAATACACAACTTTCTCCCTCCTATTCATCTGTCCAAAAACGCGAAACACCGGGGATATTTTCCTGGATGTTTCCCCCTTCACCAGTACCACCGCATACCTTGTTAGGGCACCCCTAGCACCGCCACTTGTCATGTCATGCATCACTATGCATCTGTTTGCTTAATATTTATTGTTTCTTCCCCCTCTTCTCTCTGATAGACTACGAGACCGACGCCGTTGCCACCCAGTACGACTACGGTGTTGACGACCCCTCTCTCTTGTC
>NC_041392.1:385618689-385669784 GCF_002162155.2 Triticum dicoccoides | reverse complement strand
CTCTACTGCTTGCATTAGAGTAGTGTAGCATGTTACTGCTTTCCATTAATCCTATTCTGATGCATAGCCTGTCATTGTTGCTACAACTGTTGATACCTTACCTGCAATCCTAAATGCTTAGTATAGGATGCTAGATTATCATCAGTGGCCCTACATTCTTGCCAGTTTGCCGTGCTATACTATCGGGCCGTGATCACATCGGGTGTTGATCATGGGTATATACTATACATACATACTACACATGTTGTGACTAAAGTCGGGTCAGCTCATTGAGTACCCGCAAGTGATTCTGATGTTGGGGGCTGAAGGGGAAGGTGGTTCCACCCAGGTAGTGGTGGGCCTATGTTCCCGACGGCCCCGACTGTTACTTTGTGGCGAAGCGACAGGGCAGGTTGAGATCACCTAGGAGAGAGGTGGGCCTGGCCCTGGTCGGCCTTCGCGGTTACTTCAAAATAACACGCTTAACGAGATCTAGGTATTTGATCTGAGTCTGGCTACTGGCCTATACGCACTAACCAACTACGCGGGAATAGTTATGGGCACTCGACGTCGTGGTATCAGCCGAAGCCTTTGTGACGTTAGCGACTGAGCGGCGCGCGCCAGGTTGGACCGCGTCACACAACTTCCTTTGTAATGGAGGGTGCTAGGTCTGCTCTCCGGCCGCCCTCGCAACGTGCAGGTGTGCAATGGGCGATGGGCCCAGACCCCTGCGCCATAGGATTTAGACCGGCGTGCTGACCTCTCTGTTGTGCCTAGGTAGGGCTGCGACGTGTTGATCTTCCGAGGCTGGGCATGACCACGACAAGTGTGTCCGGACAAAGGGGATCGAGCGTGTTGGGAAATGTGGTGCACCCCTGCAGGGAAGTTAATCTATTCGAATAGCCGTGATCTTCGGTAACTGGACAACTTGGAGTTGTTCCTTGACCTTATGACAATTAGAACCCGATACTTAATAAAACATATGCTTCCAAGTGCCAGATACAACCGGTGGTCGCTCTCTCACAGGGCGACGAGGGGAGGATCATCGGTTAGGATTATGCTATGTGATGTTACTTGGTGAACTTACCATCTACTCTCTTCTTCTGCTGCAAGATGGAGGTTACTAGAAGCGTAGTCTTTGATATGACTAGCTATCCCCCTCTTATTCTGGCATTCTGCAGTTCAGTCCACATATATTACCCCCTTTTTCATTTGATACCAATGCATACATATGCAGTGTAGCTCCTTGCTTGCGAGTACTTTGGATGAGTACTCACGGTTGCTTTGCTCCCTCTTTTCCCCTTTCTATACCCGTTTGCTGGGACCAGACGTTGGAGTCCAGGAGCCAGACGCCACCGTTGACGACGACTCCTATTACGCTGGAGGTGCCTACTACTACGTGCAACCCACTAACGACGACCAGGAGTAGTTTAGGAGGATCCCAGGTAGGAGGCATGCGCCTCTTTCGATCTGTATCCCAGTTTGTGCTAGCCTTCTTAAGGCAAACTTGTTTAACTTATGTCTTTACTCAGATATTGTTGCTTCCGCTGACTCATCTATGATCGAGCTCTTGTATTCGAGCCATCGAGGCCCCTGGCTTGTAATATGATGCTTGTATGACTTATTTTATTTGTAGAGTTGTGTTGTGATATCTTCCCGTGAGTCCTTGATCTTGATCGTACATGTTTGCGTGTATGATTAGTGTACGGTCAAATCGGGGCGTCACAGTGTCTAGATTGGATCTGGTGGTTCTGGAACTTACTACGGCTGGAATTGTGTTTCGTCGACTCCCCTAGGTTTTTTAGATTTTCGGGGTATTTATAGAGCAAAGAGGCGGTGCGAGAGGCATCCAAGGTGGGCACAACCCACCAGGGTGCGCCTGGGCCCCCAGGCGCGCCCAGATGGGTCGCGCTCCCCTCGAAGCCCCCCTATGGTACTTTTTTGGCCCAACAGGTGTCTTCTGGTCCGGATAATTTCTCCAAAAAGTTTCGCTGTGTTTGGACACTGTTTGGTATTGGTTGGGGATATTACTACTGGACGTAAACCGGCCAGGAGAAGCCGGGTTATCCCCATGATGATCATCTTATTTGAAGCCCATGAAGATATGAATGATGGCGCTTCATGAAGGCCCAAGGCCCAAAGGCGGGTTAAAGCCTTTAGACATAAACCGACATTGATGTATGCTTGTATGATAAGATAGGAGTAGAGACCGAGCCAGACACGTTTATGATCCGGCCTCGGGCCTCTGTAAACTAGCGGGCGTCGACCTATGTATATAAAGGGGCGACCCGGCGACGGTTTAGGGACAACATACAACAACTCGAGAACCAGGCAAAGCGGACTCGCTCCCCGGTCATCGAAACGCTAGCAATTCCATCACAACTGGAGTAGGCTTTTACCTTCATCATAAGGGGCTGAACCAGTATAAAACTCTCGCGTCCTTTGTCCACTTTAACCCCTTTAAGCTAACCCGCAGTGATGGCTCCACGACTATGTTCTTTCACAAGGACATCTGCCGTGACAAAACCATGACAGTTGGCGCCCACCGTAGGGCTATCGCACGATGGTTTCGAGTTCTTGTAGGGCAGCTTTGAAGGACTCAAGGGATACGCTGTGGGCCGGATGACTAAAAGTCGTCGCGGCAAGCTCTACATCGACGATGCAGGATGGAGTCCCGAGGCCGGCTCAATTGAGTACGGGTACCGGGTCCCCTTTGGTGGAATTCACGTCTTCATCGGCAAGATCGGCGAACCGGGCCCTGAGCCGGACATATGCACCGACATCATCGAGACAGCTCAGCGTGCAAGCTCTGCCCAGGTTCAGCCCACCATAAAGCACGTCTTCGTAGGTGTCATCCATGGAGCGGAATATGAGGATAGATTGGCATCTTGTGGCAAAACCGTTGTCTGCTCTGGTGACGAATCTTCAACCGGAGAGACCGAGTCGCTGTACCAGCTGCAAGATGGCCAGATTAGTGGAGGTTCAGATGGCAATAGTATTCCGGACCGCCTTGATCTGCCAAGCCGGGTCGCGATCTTCATGGCCGGTACACAATCAGCGCAACACTCTTCTACCGCCGCGGCAATGATCTCCAGTTCAGTGACAGCAACACCAACGGGAGCAAGGGGCTCTGCGCCGCCTCCGGCTTAGGTTTTGTCCGATTTGTTTGATGCTTTAGCAACGTTGCTGGCAGCAGAGGTGGACGCGGCAAACCGGGATCAGCACAACACAGAGATTGCAAAGGTGAAGGATCAGATAACTCAAGCAAAAGCGGACCTGGTGACGGAGAACGCCAGGATGGCTACAGAGCGGGCCGAGTTAGAGGCTCAGGCCTACCGGCTTATGCTGGATCGAAGCGCGTTAGATGATGTCATGAGAAGAAGATACTGGTCGCACCTCCCGCCGGTTTTTAAGGCAAGAAATCTCTTTAACACGCCAGGAGCAGGCACCAGCAACCAGCCAGTGGTAAACCGGGTGGAGGCGCCTGGGACCGGGGCACCAGTTCAGCCTGGTGCGGTGGATCCGCCGCCTCAGCCTCGTCAGAACGATATCCCATCACAGCACGTCTCAACGCCTCCGGGGCATTATTCTAACCCGTTGGATAACATCGTTGCCGCCGCTTCATGATTGGCAGCTCTCCCGATTGATGGCGAGTCCCCAGTAGCGGTTGAAACACGACGGGCTAGGGAGCTCCTTCAGACGGCCCTGACTCAGCAGCAGGCTTATTCATATAGCCGCAAAAGGATTCATTTTACTCCCCGCCCAAGCCGGAACTACAACAGGCATATCGATGAACCGGCCGTATCAAGCAGTGCGCGGAATCGTAATCCGCCCCGTGGCCATAACCCGACGGGTGGCGGTGGTAATGCCCAGGATGTAGTCGATCGCGCTACGTCACGTCGGGAAGCCGAGTTAGCGGCACAACACGAAGCTCCGGTTCGGCAACTCACTCCGGTTCGTCAGTTCACTCCGGTTCGTCCAACAACATCGGTGGAACCGGGGGTTACCTCCAGTTCTTTGGGAGTACCATGTCTTGTCCCCACATTGTGCAACGTGTGGCTACCCAAGGATTTCAAAGGCCCGCGCAAGGTGCCGAATTACACCGCCAATTTATCCCTTGAGTCATGGGTGGAAAGCTATGAGATGGCAATGGAGATGCTGGATGTGGACGAAGCGGCGTGTGCCAAATACTTTACCATGATGTTGGAGGGAACAACTCACACATGGTTGAAAAATTTGCCAGCCAATTCTATTGGATCATCGGCCGAGTTAAGGGCCCAGTTTATCCAGAACTTCAAGGATAGGTGCAAGCAGCCCATGTCAATCGTGGATTTAGCTGCATGTGTCCAGGAGGAAGGAGAATCAACAACCCACTGGGTGCGTCGGGTTTCGGAGATTTTGCATTCGTCAGACCGCATCAACGCTGACATAGCCGTTTTAACATTGGAAGGTAATTGCCGGTTTGCACCGTTGAAACTGAAGTTGGGATGGCTCAAACACCATTGTAATGACATGGGAACGCTTATGGCGGCTCTGGTGAAATATGCCGACTCTGATAGTACCAAAGACCCCGAGTCTGAGGATGACAAGACAGGGAAGGGAAAAAAGAGCGGTAGCACCAAGGGGCAGCAGCATAACTCGGCGGGTCATGAGAACAATGGTAAATGCAAGGCAGATAATAGCTTGGACTTTGTGGCTAACACCAACACCCAGGATAATGGTCAACAGCGTAAGGGTAAACAGCCCCAGCGGGTTGGAGGGTCAGGCCCCAATCTGGAGCGCCTGTTAAACCAGCCTTGCCCAAAGCACAGATCAAAGGAGAGGCCAGCTACGCATCTTTGGAAGGATTGCTTCATCATGCGGGAGTTCAGAAATTCAAATCTCTTTCAATATGACAATGGACCGCCCGGCGGTTCAGGAGGCGGTTTCCAGGGGCCGGGTTATGGTGGTAGCAGTTCCGGTTCAGGATTCCATGGCAACCAAACCGGACATGGCCATCAGAGCAGCCAGGGCAACCAAGGAGGTTACAACCATCAGGGGAATCAGCAACAACAACAATCGGGTTATCAGAGCAATCCAAAGCAGTTGAATAGTGGGTAGTATCATGTCTTCACCACTAGCTTATGTAAGCGCGATTAGAAGCTTCATAAAAGAGCCATGAACTCCGTTGAACCGGCGGTACCTCGTTATCTGCGCTGGTCTGAACAGCCCATCCTGTGGAGTCGAGAGGATCATCCACCCCGGGTTGACAATCCGGGTCATCTGGCTTTAGTGGTGGCACCTCAGGTTGGGGGGGTATAAATTTACCAAGGTGCTTATGGATGGAGGAAGCAATATCAATATCCTTTACTATGAAACCTTTCGTCGCATGGGGTTAACAGATAAGAATCTTAAACCGTTGAACACTGTGTTTCATGGGGTAGTGCCTGGTAAATCGGCATACCCAGTTGGCAAGATGGCTCTAGAAGTTGCTTTTGGAGATGATCATGATTCAAGATCAGAGGTGTTGACTTTTGAAGTGGTAAAAATCAAGAGTCCATATCATGCCCTGTTCGAACGGCCGGCTTATGCTAAGTTCATGGCAAGGCCCTGTTATGTTTATTTGCAGCTTAAGATGTCGGGTCATAAGGGGACCATCACGGTGCATGGGAGCTGGAAGATTGCTTTGGAATGTGAAGAAGGTGATGCGGCTTATGCTGAGTCGGTTTGTGCCACGGAGGAGTTGAAATTTTATAAGGACAATGTTGATCCGGCAGATATGACTTCTCTAAAAAAGCAAACTACTGAGCATGATCCGGCGCTGAAATTTAAATCGGCTGAGGAGACTAAGCCGGTTGACTTTGTTCTTGGTGATTCATCCAAGCAGTTCAACATCAGTGCTAACCTGGATCCGAAATAGGAAAGCGCGCTCATTGAGTTCATCCGTGAGAACCGGGACATCTTTGCATGGAAGCCTTCTGACATGCAAGGTGTACCGAGGGAACTCGCTGAGCACACCCTTAATATAGATCCTAAGTTTAAACCGGTCAAGCAGTTTCTTCGCCGCTTCAACGAAGAAAGGCGTAAAGCTATTGGTGAGGAGGTAGCCCGGCTTTTCGCAGCATGGTTTATTATGGAGGTCTTTCACCCTGAGTGGCTAGCTAATCCAGTGCTGGTACTTAAGAAAAACGCACTTGGCGTATGTGTGCGGATTACACGGACTTAAACAAAGCCTGTCCAGCTGACCCCTTTGCTCTCCCTCGTATCAATCAAATTATTGATGCTACAGCAGGTTGTGACCGTTTGTGTTTTTTGGATGCTTATTCTGGTTATCATTAGATCAAAATGGCAGTTAAGGACCAGGAGAAGACAACCTTCATAACTCCCTTTGGGGCCTTCTGCTATGTATCTATGACTTTCGGGCTCAAGAGTGCCCAGGCAACTTATCAGCGCTGCATCCAGAATTGTCTGCGTAAACAGATTGGGCGCAATGTACATGCATATGTGGATGACATTGTGGTAAATTCCAGAAAGGAGGATACATTGATAGGTGAATTGAAGGAAACTTCTGATAACCTCCGGGTTTATAAGATGATGCTTAATCCGGCCAAATGTGTCTTTGGTGTACGGCAGGCAAGCTTTTGGGTTTTTTGGTGTCTAACAGGGGCATTGAAGCTAATCTGGAGAAGATCACGACTATCACATCTCTGGCTAAACCGGCGTGCATTAACGATGTTCAACGTTTGGCGGGCCGGATTGCAGCCTTAAGCCGGTTTATCAGTCGCCTTGGAGAGAATGCTATCCCTTTGTATCAGATGCTAAAGAAAATGGATCACTTCGTCTGGAGTGATGCTGCTGATGAAGCGCTTGAGGATCTGAAGAGATAGTTAGCCAAGCCACCTGTCCTTGCGGCTCCGGTTGATAAGGAGCCCTTATTACTATATGTGGCTGCTAATGCCAGAGCTGTTAGTGTGGCTATTGTTGTGGAGCGCAAGGAGGCTGGGAAAGAGTTTCCGGTTCAACGACCGGTTTATTACATCAGCGAGGTGCTTATTGAGTCCAAACAGAGATACCCACATGGGCAGAAGCTGGTGTATGGGGTTTTTATGGCAAGCCGGAAGGTCAAGCATTATTTTCAGGGTCATTCTATCACAGTGGTCAGTTCAGCCCCCTTGGGAGATATCATCCAAAACAGAGAAGCAACTGGCTGGATTGCTAAATGGGCTATTGAGCTTGGACCTCACAGGCTAAAGTATACACCTCGCATAGCAATCAAATCCCAAGCACTTGTGGACTTCATCAATGATTGGACAGAGTCGCAAGCACCGGAGGAAAAGCCAGACAACACTTATTGGCCTATTCATTTTGATGGGTCCAGGCAATTGGAGGGCTCGGGGGCTGGAGTCATATTAACTTCCCCACGAGGTGATAAGTTTTGTTATGTTCTCCGTTTAATGTTCCCTTGTACTAACAATGCAGCTGAGTATGAGGCCTTGCTCCATGGTCTTCAGATGGCTAAGGAAATGAATTTAAGCCGGGTTAAGTGCTTTGGTGACTCGGACCTGGTGGCTCAGCAGGTATCTGGCACTTGGGATTCCAAGGATCCACTCATGGCAACATATAGATGAGAGGTGGATGCAATGGCTAGTCATTTCAAGGGTTATTAAGTGGACCATATAGACCGGCAAAACAATGAAGCGGCAGGTGCTTTAAGTCGCTTAGGTTCTCAATGTAAACCGGTGGCACCCAATACCTTTCACTATGTGTTGCATAATCCGTCAGTCAAGGTACCTACGGAGGAGGATTTGGTTGTCCCTGACCCTGAGGCTCAATTGGTGGCGGCTCTTCATGTTATTCCGGATTGGACGGTCCCATACCTGGCATACATGAACTGGGGCGAGTTACCAGACGATGAAACCTTGGCCCGACGGATAGTCCGGCGATCCAAGTCTATGACCATTATCAATGGGGAGCTACATCATTGCAGCGTCACAGGAGCGTTTCAGCATTGTGTATCTCCTCAAGAAGGTTGTGAGATTTTGCGTGAGATCCACGAAGGAGATTGTGGTCACCACGTCGGTTCAAAATCATTGGTGGCTAAAGCCTTTCGTCACGGCTTCTATTGGTTGACGAGTCATGCTGATGCTGAGGATTTGGTGAGGAGGTGTGACAGTTGTCAGAAATTTGCACGCCTTGCTCATGTTCCGGCTCAAGAATTAAGAATGATTCCGATAACTTGGCCGTTTGCAACTTGGGGGCTTGATATGGTTGGACCTTTTAAGAGGTCCAAGGACAAGAAGACCCACCTGCTGGTGGCGGTTGATAAGTTTACCAAGTGGGTGGAGGCAGAGCCAGTCAGTATGTGTGATGCGGCCACGATGTTTCAATTCATCAAAAAGGTGATATTCCGGTTTGGTTTTCCACATAGCATTATAATTGATAATGGTACTAATCTGTCTAAGGGTGCTATGGAAGAATTTTGTCAACGTGAGCACATCCGGCTTGACGTGTCATCAGTGGCTCACCCCCAATCTAATGGTCAAGCAGAGAGGGCCAATCAAGAAATTTTGAGAGGTATCAAACCCTGGCTTATGGTTCCTTTAAAGCGGACGCCGGGTTGTTGGGTGGAGGAGTTACCTTCCGTGTTATGGAGTATCAACACCACACCAAACAGATCTACGGGTTACACGCCTTTCTTCATGGTTTACAGAGCAGAGGCAGTTCTCCCTAGTGACATGCGTCATGACTTGCCCCGTGTGGCGGCTTATGTTGAAGCTGATAATGAAAAAGCACGTCAGGACTCATTGGACCTGCTAGATGAGGAGCGTGATCTTGCGGCGACATGTTCTGCGATTTATCAATAAGATCTGCGACGTTATCACAACCGCTGAGTTAAAACCAGAACTTCTCGAGAAGGCGATCTGGTGCTCCGGCTCATCTAGGATCAGACTGATATGCACAAGTTATCCACACCTTGGGAAGGGCCTTATGTGGTCAGCAAAAATTTGCACAATGGATCATACTACCTTATCGATGTTCGAGAGCACAAAGACTCACGTAAATCGGAGGAGGAGACCCAGCGGCCGTGGTATATAGCTCATCTTCAGCCTTACTATACCTGAGCCATAGGCTCTTTTTATGTACATAATTATGACAATGTATATATTATGATCAATATAATAAACCAGAGCCTCAGCTAAAGCGGGGTCTCTGTTGTTTTTACATCATGTGTGTTTACATGGAGGCTTGGTTTACAAAGCGGAATTTTGTTGATCCGGCTTGTAAAGCCACACATATGGAAGGAAGTCACTAGGGGGCTTGGTCATATCTGAACCTTAGCTACACCTCTTGATCGGCTTAGGGCCAGAAGGAAATCACTAGGGGGATTGGTTGTATTCACACCATAGATGCACCTCTTGATAGGCTTAAGGCCAAAAGGAAATTATGTGGGGCCAAAGAGAGTGTTGCACCAGCACAACTCAAACATAGGCACCCACCGAGCACAGCTCAAATATTGCTTGGGGGCTCTTTGCTTCTCAAAGAACAAAGAGTCTGCACCCTTGCAATAGGCTATCAAGCCAGGCTTGGAAGCCAGGTGTATTCACCTAAAACCCCGGGTTATCCTGCCACTTTAAGTAAGCCACTCCATCCAGGTAAACCTGGTATGACCCATTGAACATTTGACAAGTCAATCTCATAGACCCTAGACTTGTCAAAGTTAAAACGATGATTGGTTAAAGATTGAGGTCCATCTTAAAAGGCATTGAAAAATGGTTTAACTCAGTGGCCTGGCAGCCCATGAAAAGCCTCGATTTAGGGCCTCGTAGCCCATGAAAATCCTCGCATATTCTTTTTGTATTTTTTGCAAAGTGTTTCTTCTCTTTTGATAAAATTCATAAGTGTTTTCTGATAAACTGGCATTTATTACAACCCGGCGTGTCTTACAATGCTAAATTGTTAGTACATGATCAGCTATAATCCGCCTTCATTGTTCAGGTCTGGTTTTGACTACAAGTCACCAGTATTATATGGATAAAACCAGTGTTTATCATAACCCGGTACGGTTTTATCGTAAACAGCCAAACCTGGAAGGAGTCATCTATACTACAGCTTGGTGTTATCACCTTTTTATAACAATCATGGGTCAAACAATGAAGGTAACACATATTCTTTATTGTATATCTGATTGTTTTTAAACAGCCTTGGCTGTGCACCTAGGCTATATATTTGGGCATCCTGACCCGTCCAGCGGTAAACCGCCAGGACCCTTTCAATCTATTGTACACAGGGACAAGTTAAAATACAGCCACTGCGGATTATGCATATAATAAAGACCCCAAAAGCATGGCGAGTTATCGGTATCAAGCAAAATAAGTATGCTCGATGGCATAACAGACAAGTGTTTAAACTAGCCTATTACAAGGCGTTTTAATGCCCACACGGGATAATTGTTTCAGTAAGAATGGTAGGCTGCGACAGACTAAACCGGCCTCCGATTTAGGATTCATCATCAAGACGACTTGAAGATTGTGGGTCATCTTGAGTCGGTGCATCCTCCTCTTCTCTACCCAGTGGCTGGAAATCAATCGTTGTCCAATCGATTCCAGTTAGAGCTTGGAACACGGCTTCTTCACTTATAAGGGTGGAAGGATCAATGTCAGGGGCATAAGTGTGCTTATGAATTGGCGGAACAAGATCTTCTACATCATGTGTTGGCGCAGGATATCTTTTCTAATCAGCATCATAAACCAGCTGGTAATGAGACAGATCCGTTTCATTCGCCAATTTGCTCGCTATGGGTTGCAGTTCCCTTGTTAGCCTTTGGAGATCGTCATTGTTGAATTCTGAACCGTCTTCCTTTATGCCGGGATAGCCTTGGCTAATATCTGCCGGTTCAAGATATGGAATCCATGCCTTGGCCTGGATTAGCGCAGTCAGCACGCCTGACCTTGCAGCTGATCTTTTAAGTTCATCTAATTGGGCAGGCAACATTGACAGCTTCTCGATGGTTTCTTTTATCAGCGTTGGAGGAGGCCTATTATAAGCAGCAGTGCAAATAGCCCGTTGGGATCTGGAATACAACTGCTCTATCAAAGTATAGGCAGCCTTGAGCTTCATCCGCATGTCAGAGCCTAGATGGGTAATGCGGGTCCCTGTGACATTGCAAGCTTCAGTAAACCGGTAATTGAAACGGTAAAATGACTTGAAAAATGTTAGATGAGGATACTTACCAAATACAGTAGAGGTCATAGCGTTTATTTGCCACTTTAAACCGGTCAGTTCTTCGACCACCGGTTTAAGGGCTGCTTCTGCGTCTTCGGCCCTCTTTGCTAAAGCGGCCTTTTCTATCTCCCAATCTGCACGTTCCTTCTTAAAGGTTTCCTTCAACTTCTCCATGGTTGTTAAGGCATTGGTCAGTTCTTCCTTGGCTTTAGAAGCCTCCGCTTGCTGAGATTGAATGTTCTCTTGAAAATTGGTGGTTTGGGCGTCCTTTTTGCTCAGCTCAACCTGTAAAGAGAAGACATATCATCACTGGGCTGTATATATTTGAAGTACCAAGCGTATAACAAGTTATGCACTTTCCACTTGGGGGCTAATGCCTACTCGCTTTATTCTAGAAAATTATTTCAAGTCCCAAGTGTAATGCAAGCATTATTCTTGGCACTTGGGGGCTAATGTACATATGCTCAAGGTAACAGTGCTTAAAGTCCCGGTTCACCTTGGAAAGATAAACCGACCCTTGGGGACTACACAGGCGAAAGTTATAAGGTTACAATGCTAAAGTACCGGTTCATTCTTAAATGATCAACCGACCCTTGGAGGATAAGTATGCAGAGGCGTGGTATTATGAAGTCCCGGTTTTTCATTACTATCATAAATCGACCCTTGGGAGCTACTGGAATTGGTACTTACGATTGGACTTAAGAGAGAAAAGGATTTGTAATTACCACATAACATTCCTTCATCAAGTTCACTAAACCGGCTTCATAGTCACGGTTTGTGTACAGGCGGTTTAAAAAACCAAAATGGAGCTCCTGGGCGTTAAGGTGGGCATAGCTTGATAAATCGGTGCTCCATTTGCCTTCCTCCATGGCAGCACATTCTTCTTTGGCGCTATGTTTTGCTAATACAACAGGATGGCCAGGGGAGGTGTGGCCAACGCCAGTAATGATAACCTCATCTTCCTTGTCGCCAGCAGCCTTTACTGGAGTTGGTGGAATATCAGTAGCCTTAACCGGACTAGACGGTCCATCATCAGTACGGACTGGACTTGCTGGTTTATCAGTTTGCACTGCGGTATCAACTTATACTTGTTCAGTAAAAACATGATCTGGGGGTGGCAGGTTATCAAGTGTGGCGTCAGCAGTTGCTCTCTCCGGTTCTGAAATTGTCTCCGGTTCAACTGTCACATGGTCATCAGACGGTTTTTCTACACGACCCTTCTTACTGGGTCTGGCCTTGGCCCTGAAATAGAAATATATACATATCAGTATAGCATATAAGTGTAAAGCGTCAAAAAGAGACATCTTAAGGCATTTACCCAGGGACGGTCTTGAGGGGTGGAAGTTGTGTGGCAGTTGATTCGCCGGATGATGAAGGTGGCATTCCCTGATAATTCGAATTAGATGGATTAAGAGGCTGTCGGAAATAACCTGCCTTGGGGTAAGAAGTATTGGAAGTATTTGAGACCTCAGATTGGCACTTCTGAACCGGGGTATTTGGCAGACTGGTTGAAGTGATTACTTGGCCGCTATGACGGGTTGTGCGGCGTGCTTCGTGTTGCTGCTTCTTCAAAAGAAAGTTTGGGTCCAAGTAAGCTAGGGGGTGAGAAAATCTTACTTTTCGGATTGCTTGACGGATTTTTTGTGTTGGCAGAGTGTCTGAATCGGAGGAAAGGATAATTAACTCTGCGTCATCAGCTTGGCTGCCCTCAGCGTCATCCTGATAAATATCATTGTTAATGAGGTGTATGAAAAGTGAACCAAGAGAATCAAGTTCTACCTCTGCGTCCGTTTCATCAGGGTCATCATCAAGATCTAAACCGATTGGTTCAGTTGGCTTCCTCTTGGCAGATTTCTTGACAACCTTCGTTTTAAGACGAGGAGCCTTAACCGTTTTCTCCTGAGCTTTCTTTTTCCAGAACGGGTCATCACCCTGTTTAAAATATGGTCAGAGGGTATTAAAAGTTGCACAGTTCAAAAATATCTGGTATAAAGCGGAAGCAAAACAATTCTTACAGCGGGCGGTTTATTCTGTGTGTAAAAGGGACTTAGCCCGGTCTTGCTACAGACGGCTTCTGGTTCATTCAGCATTTTCTTGACGGACTCAGTAACTTCATCATCTATTAGCTGAATGTCAATATGACGTTGGGAGTCTTTTACGTCACCGGTATACTCGCACATTAAACCGGACCGGTGACTTAACGGCAAGATACTCCAGGATAGCCAGCAACGAACAAAGTCCACACCTGTTAAACCATTGGCCATGAAAGCTCTAAGCTTGGTGAGTTGTTGTGCATACAGGCCCGTTCCTTGGCACTTAGTCGTTGTGGAAGAGGATGAGTGTTGGTAAGCCGGTGAGCACGGTAACGCGGCAGAGGGTTCTCATCTTCAGGAGAAGTATCCTTGTAATAGAACCAAGTCTGGTTCCAATCCTTTGGGTGACTATGAAGTTTGGCGCGAGGAAAGCTAACATCCTTCCTTTTCTAAATGGAGACACCACCAAGTTCAGTATTAGGCCCGTCTACGAATTCAGTGCGACGGTTTAAGTGGAAGAAATCCCGTAACAGCTCGACAGTCGGCTCTTCTTGTAGATAGGCTTCACAAAACACCTGAAAGTTGCAGATATTGGATACAGAGTTGGGTCCAATGTCTTGAGGGTGGATCTGAAAGCTGGCAAGTACATCCCAGAAAAACTTGGATCCAGGCGGTTTAAAACCACAGCCCATATGATCAGCAAACACTACTACTTCGCCATCTCTGGGGGTAGGACGGTTTTCTGGACCGGGAACTCGCCACTGGATTTCGTTCTTCTTCGGTAAGGTGCCAATTCTGACACATCCATTCAGTTGCTCCTCAGTAACCCAGGAAGGGACCCAGTTACAGGAATAGAATTGTTTGGCCATTGCAAGTGAAGAGCTGGAAAAGATTACTGCCGGTTTATGATTCATAAATGATAACGCATAAAGTGCAAGGGGTTGAGAAAAAAGGAATTCAAACATGTAAAATGGTTAAACTGGAGGCAGTTATAAACTGCCTACGACAGAGCGTTTATAATTGGTAAAGCGATGAGCTGTTTACAAGGGGACTAATGGCATATGACAGATTACTTTCTACAAGGATAAACCGCCTACACAGATAAGGAAGGTGTAGATCTAAGGTAAAAATGACTAAGTGAGGAAAAACAGGTTTCACAAGATTGCATTGGAATTTTGGATCTACCACAAGTCAGAAAAAGAAAAAAATGTTTAGACCTAAAAAGTTTGGTCCTGAAGCAGTTCACAAAAGGTCCAGATCAAGTTCTTATTTGTTTAAAGCTTGGTTTGATGGCTGAGATAAGGACTACCATAGCTACTACACGAAACGCGTCAAGCTCGAGGTCTGCTATCTATGGACTAGCGAAGAACACGAAGAGAGCGCCATGAATCCGTATGAACCCTAAGTGGATCCATAGAGGAAAGAGGGAAAGACTTACAACAGCTGTTGGAGCAGCGGAGGTGCGCCACATCTCTGTGGTGTGATCAGGTTGATGCAGCGGCCAATGGCGAGGTAGAGGCGAAGTTTGACGACGGTGGCGGCGCTTAGGTGTAGGGGCATGGCGAGGAGGAAGAAGAGATGGAAAGGCAACGGAAAGAAAAGGAAAAGGGTCCTCGGCCCTATTTATAAGGGTAAAGAGATAAGAGATAGGTGCGGGAATCGAGGAGCCCGAAAAATGGATGTATAACGAGGTTGTCGCTTCGATTGTTGGATACTCATTAATAAAAGGGGTATCATCAGCTTTAAATGAACAGGTGATGTCACGACAGTTTAGTACAAATCTGGAGGATGACGTCACGGCAGTTTACAAGATCCATGCGAAGGTGCAAGGGGGAATTTTTCTAAGTGTTGAAGATTGACATGAACAAGTTCAAATCAATCTGGGGCCTAATGTTGGGGATATTACTACTGGACGTAAACCAGCCAGGAGAGGCCGGGTTATCCCCATGATGATCATCTTATTTGAAGCCCATGAAGATATGAATGATGGCGCTTCATGAAGGCCCAAGGCCCAAAGGCGGGTTAAAGCCTTTAGACATAAATCGACATTGATGTATGCTTGTATGATAAGATAGGAGTAGAGACCGAGCCGGACACGTTTATGATCCGGCCTCGGGACTCTATAAACCGGCGGGCATCGACCTATGTATATAAAGGGGTAACCCGGCGGCGGTTTAGGGACAACAGACAACAACTCGAGAACCAGGCAAAGCGGATTCGCTCCCCGGTCATCGAAACCCTAGCAATTCCATCACAACTGGAGTAGGCTTTTACCTTCGTTGTAAGGGGCCGAACTAGTATAAAACTCTCGCGTCCTTTGTCCACTTTAACCCCTTTAAGCTAACCCATAGCGATGGCTCCACGACTAAGTCCTTTCACAAGGACATCTGCCGTGACAAAACCACGACAGTATTGATTTTCTGTGAAGTAAAAAACAACAACTGGCACTAGGCACTATGTCAATAGGTTAGTCCAAAAAATGATATGAAGTTGCTATAAAATGATTGTAAAACATCAAAGACTGATAATATAACATCGTGGAACAAGAAAAAAATATAGATATGTTGGAGACGTATCAGCATCCCCAAGCTTAATTCCTACTCGTTGATACGTCTCCAACGTATCTATAATTTTTGATTGTTCCATGCTATTATATTATCTATTTTGGATGTTTTATATGCATAAATATGCTATTTTATATGATTTTTGGGACCAACCTATTAACCTAGAGCCCAGTGCCAGTTCCTGGTTTTTCCTTGTTTTAGAGTTTCGCAGAAAAGGAATACCAAACGGAGTCCAAATGGAATGAAACTTTCGCGATGATTTTCTTGGACCAGAAGACATCTAGAGGGCTTGGAGTGCACGCCAAGAAAGCCACGAGGCAGCCACAAGGTCGGGAGGCGCGCCCAGGGGGTATGGCGTGCCCCCACCCTTGTGGGACCCTTGTGACTCCACCGACCTATTTCTTCCGCCTATATATTCTCAAATATCCCAAACACTTCCATGGGAGCCACGAAACCACTTTTCCACCGCCGCAACCTTCTATACCCATTAGTCCCATCTAGGGGCCTTTTCCGGCATCCTGCCGGAGGGGGATTCGATCACGGAGGGCTTCTACATCAACACCATTGCCTCTCCGATGAAGCGTGAGTTGTTTACCACATACCTACGGGTCCATAGCTAGTAGCTAGATGGCTTCTTCTCTCTCTTTGATTCTCAAATACCATGTTCTCCTTGATGTTCTCGGAGATCTATTCGATTTAATACTATTTTGCGATGTGTTTGCCGAGATATGATGAATTGTGGATTTATGATCAGCTTATCTATGAATATTATTTGAATCTCCTCTGAATTCTTATATGCATGATTTAATATCTTTGCAAGTCTCTTCGAACTATCGATTTGGTTTGGCCAACTAGATTGGTTTTACTTGCAATGGGAGAAGTGCTTAGCTTTGGGTTCAATCTTGCGGTGCTCGATCCTAGTGATAGAAGGGGAACCGACACGTATTGTATTGTTGCCATCGAGGATAACAAGATGGGGTTTTCATCATATTGCTTGAGTTTATCCCGCTACATCATGTCATCTTACTTAATGTGTTACTCAGTTCTTATGAACTTAATACCCTAGATGCAGGCAAGAGTCGGTCGATGTGTGGAGTAATAGTAGTAGATGCAGAATCGTTTCGGTCTACTTGATACAGACGTGATGCCTATATTCATGATCATTGCCTGAGATATCGTCATAACTTTGCGCTTTTCTATCAATTGTTCGGCAATAATTTGTTCACCCACCGTAATATTTTCTATCTTGAGAGAAGCCTCTAGTGAAACCTACGGCCCTCGGGTCTATTTTCCATCAAATAATCTTCTATTTTCCATCATATAAGTTGCCGATCTACAGTTTTAGTTTCCTATTTACTTTTGTGCAATCTTTTACTTTCCGATCTATAAACCAAAAATACCAAAAATATCACTTGACCGTTTATCCATCTATAGAAGATCTCACTTTGCAAATAACCGTGAAGGGATTGACAACCCCTTTGTCGTGTTGGGTGCAAGTTGGTGTGTGTTTGTGCAGGTATTCGGTGGCTTGTGCATTGTCTCCTACTGGATTGATACCTTGGTTCTCAAAAGCTGAGGGAAATACTTACTCTACTTTGTTTCATCACCCTTTCCTCTTCAAGGGAAAAACCAACGCAAGCTCAAGAGGTAGCACTCGTCCTCGAGTAGGTAAATCAAAAAACAGAATTTTTGATGTGGAATGCTGCCTAACATGTTCATCACATATTCTTTACTTCTGTAGCATGGAAATTTGGACTTTTATATGATTCAAAGCAATAGTCTAGTTTTGACATGAAGTTTTCAATACTCAAGCATATCAACAAACAACCATGTCTTCAAAATATCAACACTAAAGCAAGTTATCCCTAGCCCATCATGCTCAATCATTGATCCATTCATGAAACACACTCACATATTAGCTACATCCAATGCTCAAGTACGATCATAGTGCCCCTTAGTTGATGATTTTATAAGAGAAGATGGGGACTCAAATAAAAATTAAAATTGCATAAAGTAAATAGAAAGGCCCTTCGCAGAGGGAAGTAGGGATTTGTAGAGGTGCCATAGCTCAAAGCAAAAGAATAGAGATAAAACATTTTGGGTTTCATGCTTTTCCTATCAACTAAAATGATCGAGTAGTCCCAATACTTTCCATGCTAGATATATCATAGGCGGTTCCCAAACCGAAAATAAAGTTTATTCCTTTTTCCACCATACTTTCACATTCCACGGCTAGCTGCATCCACGGGTGCCGTCGATACCAACACTTTCCAAGGAATTTGTTATTTGACAACATAAAGTAAATTCATTTTTCATTTCGGGACTGGGCATCCCTAATACCTTTTCCATACTCTCGTGCAATGACAAGTGAATAAACAGTCATCTTGAGAATAACACATCTAGCATGGAAAAATATTAGCCACCCCCTACCGTTTCATGAGCGGTACGAGCACACAAAAAATTATTTTCAAAATTAGAGATGGCACATACAAATTTGCTTAGAACGGCAAGAGAATACCACATATAGGTAGGTATGGTGGACTCATATGACAAAACTGAGTTTAAGGATTTTGGATGCACAAGTAGTATTCCTACTTAGTACAAGGGAAGGCTAGCAAAAAGATTGAGAAGCATCCAACCAAGAAATGAAAAATCACATAAGCGAGCATTAAGCATAACTAACACCGAATAATACACCACAAGTAGGATGTAATTTCATTTCATAACTATTGACTTTCGTGCTTGCATAGGGAATCACAAACCTTAACACCAATATTCGTACTAAAGCATAATTACTCATCAACACGACTCACATATTACTATCATCATATCGCAAAACTATTACAAGGAATCAAGTTTATTTTGTCCAATAATTTTCATGAAAGTTTTTATTATATCCCTCTTGAATATCTATCACTTTGGGACTAGTTTCATATGTTGCTTTTGACAGCTCAAACAAATCTAAGTGAAGAACATGAACACAAAAAATTTCCATCTCTCAAAATAATATAAGTGAAGCATGAGAGCATTTCTTCACAAGTTTACTAACTCTCAAATAAACCTAAGTCAAGCACGAGAGCATTTCTTCAAAAACATTAAAGCACACCATGCTCAAAAAGATATAAGTGAAGCACTAGAGCAATTCCATAGCTCAAAAAATTAAGTGAAGCATAAAGAGCAATTCTAATAAAATCATAGCATAATTTTGGCTCTCTCAAATAGGTGTGTCCAGCAAGGATAGATGACACAAACTAAAAATAAAAACAAGCAAAGACACAAGACGCTCCAAGCAAAACTCATGATATGTGACGAATAAAAATATATCTCCAAGTAAAATACCGATGGTCGTTAGAAGAAAGAGGGGATGCCACTCGTGGGCATCCCCAAGCTTAGTTGCTTATTTCTCTTTGGATGATGACTTGGAGTGCCATGGGGCATCTCCAAGCTTAGGCTCTTCTTACTCCTTATTCCTTCATCCATCATGATCTCACCCAAAACTTGAGAACTTCAATCACACAAAACTCAACAAAACCTTCATGAGATCCGTTAGTATAAGAAAGCAAATCACTACTCTAAGTACTGTTACAAACCCATTCATTTTTATTTTTGCATTATATCTACTATATTCCAACTTTTCTATGGCTTATACCCCCCAATAAAGTCCATAGATTCATCAAAATAAGCACACGACGCAAAGAAAACATAATCTGTCAAAAATAGAACAATGTGTAGCAATATGCAAACTTCGTATACTTATGTAACTCCAAAAATTCTTAAAAATTAGGAAAATGTAGGTAATTTGTATATCAATCTTGGGTAAAAAATTCAGAATTTTTGTTGCTTCTGTGATTTTTAAAAATTAGTTTACAGGGTGCAAAAGCTTCTGTTTTCCAACAAGATCAAATCAACTATCACCCAACATGATCCCAAAGGCTTTGCTTGGCCCAAACACTAATTAAAACATAAAAACACAATCATAACAGAGGCATAATTGTGTAAACACTCAAGAACAGAAAGGAAAAGGCAAAAATAAATTTTATTCATTGGGTTGCCTCCCAATAAGCGCTATTGTTTTACGCCCCTAGCTAGGCATAATGCATAGGTTCAAGTATTGTCGTCTTTATTTTCTAACTCCTCAATCAAACACTTAGAATTCTTCAAAGATTTAGCATACAAATTTTCAATAACAATACTTCTAGGGACAAGTTTGGAAAATTCATTCTTGCAAGTAGGATCTTTTATCACTTCAATAAAACCAGGGTGAATACTAATCATCTTAAGATCTTCTTTGTTATTGTTAGAAGTTGCACACTTGTTTTTAGTGACTTGAGTAATCTTGGAAATTTTTATGGGAGTTTTTTCAATAGTTTTAGCGGAAGCAAAAGCCGTGCTTAGAGTACTCAAAATTGCTTCCAACTTATCAATTCTAGCGGGGCTCTCCTCTATTCTCTCATTGAATGCGGGTTCCTTTTCTTTTAGTACTTTAAGAGCATCTCCCGCTTTTGACCCAATTCTATTAGCAAGATTTTGCATCCTTGTATCTAGTTTTTTTAATGTTTTCTTCAATGAGCATTTTCTTTTCAATAGCATCTAACCTTTCCATAACATGCTTGAGAGTTAAAGTTGTTTCATTAATCATAAGAGTTGGTGAACCCACTAGATTTCCCATGGCGTTAAAAGCATCTAGAGAAGGACACATCAATAAATTCCATAGGTAATCATACCAAGGACGAATCTATACCAAGTAGTGATGCCCACATAAAAATAGCGAAGAAGAACAACGGTAGATTGCTTACGAACGGATTTATTATGAGCATTGCAAATCCTATACCAAGCATCTTTTAGGTTCTCCCCTCCCCTTTGTTTGAAATTAAGAATCCCGTTCTCGGGGGTGCACACAATAGAGGAAGAACTATCCATAATGACAAAAAGTGACAAACAAAATTGCACACAAAAACAGATCTAACGAGAAAACGGTGAGCGAAAAAGAGGGCGAATAAAACACCAATTTTTTTGTGAAGTGGGGGAAATGAAAACGAGAGGCAAATGGCAAATAATTTAAATTGCAAGGAGATGAGATTTGTGATTAGGAACCTGGTAGATGTTGATGATGTCTCCCCGGCAACGGCGCCAGAAATCCTTTCTTGATGGCTCATGTCCGAGTCAGTATTTTCCCCGAAGAGGAAGGGATGATGCATCACAGATACGGTAGGTATTTCCCTCAGTGATGAGCCCAAGGTTATTGAACCAGTAGGAGAACCAAGCAACACTATGTAAATAGTACCCGCACACAAAGAACAAATACTTGCAACCCGACGCATAAGAGGGGTTGTCAATCCCTCTCGGGTAAAAGATAGACTGGTTTGTAGTAGATTGGATAAATAGATCTCACGGAAACGCGAAATAAATTAAATAACAAAAAGTTGCAGCTAGGTATTTTGGGTTTTTGGAATAATAGATCTGAAAATTAAAGTGGCAAATAGTAGATCGGAAAGCAAATATGATAAAGAATAGACCCGGGGGCCGTAGATTTCACTAGTGGCTTCTCTCGAGAAAAATAGCATATGGTAGGAAATCACCGTTGGGCAATTGATAGAACTTCAAATAATTATGATGATATCCAGGCAATGATCATTATATAGGCATCACGTCCAAGATTAGCAGACCGACTCCTACCTGCAACTACTACTATTACTCCACACATTGACCAATATCCAGCATGCATCTAGTGTATTAAGTTCATGAAAAAACAAAGTAATGCAATAAGAACGATGACATGATGTAGAAAAGATCTATTCATGTAGGAATAGACCCCATCTTGTTATCCTTAATAGCAACGATCAATATGTGTCTTGCAGCCCCTTCTGTCACTGGGAAAGAACACCGCACGACCGAACCCATCACCAAGCACCTCTTCCCATGGCAAGAAAAATCGATTTAGTTGGCCTAACTAAACCAAAGATTCGAAGAAGAAATACGAGGCTATAAGTAATCATGCATATAAGAGATCAAAACTCAAAGTTCATCGAATCATAAACTCAAAGTTCATCGGATCCCAACCAACACACCACAAAAAGAGTTACATCAAATAGATCTCCAAGAGACCATTGTATTGAGAATCAAAAGAGAGAGAGGAAGCCATCTAGCTACTGCCTATGGACCAGTAGGTTTCTACTTCTTGAGCTTGCGTTGGTTTTTCCCTTGAAGAGGAAAGGGTGATGCAGTAAAGTAGAGATAAGTATTTCCCTCAGTTTGAGAACCAAGGTATCAATCCAGTAGGAGACAACGCTCACGTCACCGAATAACTGCACAAGCAATCAAACAACTTGCACCCAACGCGATAAAGGGGTTGTCAATCCCTTCACAGTTACTTGAAAAAGTGAGATCTGATAGAGATAGATAAATGGTAAAGTAAATATTTTTGGCATTTTGGTTTATAGATCGGAAAGTAAAGGATTGCAAAAAGAGTAGATCGGAAACTAGTATTGTAGATCGGAAACTTATATGATGGAAAATAAAAACTTATATGGTGGACAATAGACCTAGGGGCCATAGGTTTCACTAGAGGCTTGTCTCAAGATCGCAAATAATACGGTGGGTGAACAAATTACTGCCGAGCAATTGATTGAAAAGCACAAAGTTATGACGATATCTAAGGCAATGATCATGATAATAGGTATCACGTCCGTGTCAACTAGACCGAAACAATTCTGCATCTACTACTATTACTCCACACATCGACCGCTATCCAGCATGCATCTAGAGTATTAAGTTCATAAAGAATGGAGTAACGCATTAAGCAAGATGACATGATGTAGAGGAATTAACTCAAGAAATATGATGAAAACCCCATCTTTTTATCCTCGATGGAAACAATACAATACGTGCCTTGCTAGCCCTACTGTCACTGGGAAAGGACACTGCAAGATTGAACCCAATGCCAGGCACTTCTCCCATTGCAAGAAAAACCAATCTAGTTGGTCGAACCAAATTGATAGTTTGAAGAGAATTACCAAGATATCAAATCATGCATAAAAGAATTCAGAGAAGATTCAAATAATAGTCATAGATAAGCTGATCATAAATCCACAATTCATTGGATCTCGGCAAAACACACCGCAAAAGAGTGTTACATCGAATAGATCTCCAAGAACATCAAGGAGAACATGGTATTGGGAATCAAAGAGAGAGAGAAGAAGCCATCTAGCTACTAGCTATGGACCCGTAGGTCTGTGGTAAACTACTCACGCTTCATCGGAAGGGCAATATAGTTGATGTAGAAGCACTCCTTGATCGAATCCCCCTCCGGCAGGGTGTTGGAGAAGGTCCCTAGATGGGATCTCACGGGTATAGAAGGTTGCGGTGGTGGAAAAGTGTTTTCGTGGATGCCTCTAGTGTTTTGAGGATATATGGGAATATATAGGCGAAAGAATTAGGCCAGGAGGTGCTCGAGGGGCCCACAAGGGTGGGGGTGAGTCCTACCCCTGGGCGTGCCCTCCGTCCTTGTGACTGCCTCATGGCTCCTCTGACTTCAGGTCCAAGTCTCCTGGTTGTCTTCTGGTCCAAGAAAAATCACCGCGAAGGATTTATTCCGTTTGGACTCCATATAGTATTCCTTTTCTGCGAAACTCAAAAACAGGGAAAAAACAGGAACTTGCATTGGGCTCTAGGTTAATAGTTTAGTCCCAAAAATAATATAAAATAGCATATTAATGCATATAAAACATCCAAAACAGATAATATAATAGCATGGAACAATAAAAAAATTACAGATACGTTGGAGACGTATCGTAGGTCTACAATGAACTACTCATGCATCATCGGAGAAGCACCAATGAGGATGATGAACCCCTCCGTGATGGTTTCTAGATTGGATCTGGTGGTTCTGGAACTTGCGGCGACTAGAATTGTGTTTCATCGACTCCCCTAGGGTTTTTGGATTTTGGGGGTATTTATAGAGCAAAGAGGCAGTGCGGGAGGTGGCTGAGGTGGGCGCAACCCACCAGGGCACGCCTGCCCCCCAGGCGCACCTAGGTGGGTTGTGATCCCCTCGGAGCCCCCTCTGGTACATCTTTGGCCCAACAAGCGTCTTCTGGTCTAGAAAAATTCTCCAAAAAGTTTCGCTGCGTTTGGACTCCGTTTGGTATTGATTTTCTGCAAAGTAAAAAACAAGCAAAAAATACAACTGGCACTGTGCACTATGTCAATAGGTTAGTCCCAAAAATTGATATAAAGTTGCTATAAAATGATTGTAAAACATCCAAGAATGATAATATAACAACATGGAACAAGCAAAAATTATAGATACGTTGGAGATGTATCACGCCCGGGCCTGGGTTTTCTGCATCGGGCTTGGTTAGGCCCGGCCCAAAGCCCGGCACGGCCCAAAGGATGTCTAGGTATATACCCAACCCTAACTCCCTACTCGTGGTTACTTGTCTCTAGTGTTTACTTATATCTTATATGACAATTTATCTTGCTACTAAGTTGTTGAATAAATTGATCGCACTAGATTCACCTTTGCAATTGTTAGGCTTAGTTTCACATTCCGCGTTATTGCGTAAAATTGTAAAGTAATAATTAAAATTTCTAATTGTGAGCACGGGGAACGGTCGTAGAAAATAGGGAGCGAACTGAGACGAGCGCTAATTGTGGATTGGAGATCCCGATGATTTGAACATGACCGGCGATGAGACTCCGCCGACCGGCCGCTTAGGCCACGGCCTGGCCTTCTCCTCCCCTCCGGCAATTTCTATCCACCCCAATCCTTCAAGCATCTCTAAAGCCGATCACAGTTCAGCCCGTGCGGATGTTGCCGCCGACAACGTCATCGCACGCTGAGCAACCTGTTTCTGTGCTGATCTGTTGATGGCAAAGGTTAGCATCTATAAGGGGTCGATTATTCTAGCTAGTTCAGGACGTCTTGCTCTTCTGAATGAAGATCAAGTAGTCGTCAATGCCCAGTTTCTTCACGATGGGGAATCCATTACTGTTGGTGACGAGATCTCCTTCCCATGTCACATAGCCATTGTTGGCAGTCGCATAGATGCCATGGACCACACTCCTTCGATTGCTCCAGATTCAACGAGGGGTCCATTGGCCCCGCTGAAGGTCCATGATGCCCCAGTGCCGAGCCATACTGCAGTAATCTAGTCTAGTAAATCCTTTGGGGAAGGTCTGCCCAATATTTTGAAATCAGTGGTTGATGCTCCATCACTAGATCTGAATCTTGGTCTTCGTCCTGGTCTAGAAATCCAAAGAGTGGTCTGGCAGAAATTTAACACTTCGATTTCTTTCTCTCTAGGACATGGTGTTCGCGAGTTTCTTTCTCATTGCCTCCTTAAAGTACCATAAGCATAGGCTAGACTGCTCGTGGTTAGCAAATACCTGTGTTCTTGTCTGGGAGGCATTGCCCAAGATTTACAGGTCTTACAACTAAGAGACAAAAGCTTCTGGTTTTCCGTGAATTCCAAACGAGATGGGTTCTTTGTGCACTCGCTCAAGAGCTTTTCATGTCAATGCTTTGAGGTCTGCTTCAACCTTTGGGGCAATTGGGGTCTGGATTTCGTCCAAGAATTTCGAAATTGGGAGAAGGAAGAATAACTCTCTTGGACCACGGTTGGAGCCAAAAAGATGTCCTTTGCCAAAACTCCTCAACGGAACTTGTCATTTGTAGCTGCTGTGAAACAAAACTTTTCAGGGGCAAATCTGACAGCCATTGGTAGACACAACAAACCTGAAATTGCTAGAAATCTGCACAAGGCGGAATAGTGCCCAACAATTTCAGTGGATCATGACTCCAATTCATACAGTTTGTTTGCTAGGTTAACGTTGAAAGAAATTTCAGATCTCAGTGGGCTTCTGTCTGCAGGACATGTGATACGTCTCCAATGTATCTATAATTTTTGATTGTTTTATGCTATTATATTATCTGTTTTGGATATTTATATGCATTAATATGCTATTTTATATGATTGTTAGGACTAACCTATTAAACTAGAGCCTAGTGCCAGTTTATGTTTTTTCCTTGTTTTAGAGTTTCACAGAAAAGGAATACCAAATGTAATAAAACTTTTGCGATGATTTTTCTTGGACCAGAAGACACCCAGGAGACTTGGAGTGCAAGTCAGAAGAGCCACGAGGCGGCCACAAGGGTGGAGGGCGCGCCCCCAACCTTGTGGGCCCACTACAAAAAAAATACACTTCCGTGATGATACGTGTTTGTCACAGTAGGTCGCTTTTTTGTCATGCATGTACATCCATGACAAATTTATGACAGAATCAAGATAGTCATACCTGTGCTGTCGTAGAAGTGTTCCATGACATTACCAAAATTATCATCACGGAAGTGTCCACTTCCATGACGATAAATCGCGCGTCACATAAGTGCTTTCGTCAAGGGTGACCGACACGTGGCATCCACCGTAATGGAACGCCGTTAAGCTATCGGGTCGGGTTTTGGATCCGATAACCCGTTAACAGCCCCGACCAATGGGGATTTTCCACATGTAAAATCATCATTGGCTAGAGGAAACACGTGTCGGCTCATCGTCGGGACAGATGTCATCCATTCACTGGACAGAAGGCGCCTATGATACGTCGACACGTGGCACGGCCCAACAAGTTTAAATGGGCTAGCCCAACTAAAGGCCCACAAAATTTTGCGGACCATAATGGGCCGGCCCAGCTAAAGGCCCACGAGATTTTGTGGACCATAATGGGCTGGCCCAGCTAAAGGCCCACAAGATTTCGCGGGCCATAATGGGCCGGCCCAGGTAAAGGCCCACAAGATTTTTGTGTGCCATAATAGGCCGGCCCAGGTAAAGGCCCACAAAATTCTTGCGGATCATAATGGGCCGGCCCAGCTAAAGGCCCACGAGATTTCGCCGACATTAATGGGCCGGCCCAGCTGTAGGCCCACAAGATTTTGAGGACCCTAGTAGGCTGGCCCGTTCACTAGCTGCCATGTTTTGGGCCAAATGCCGGCCCATATTTGATACAGTCTATTAATGGCCTGCCACGCTTCGGGCCTAATAGTGGCCCATATGAGATCCGGCCCATTAAAAGCCTACCACGTTCTGGGCCAAATTACGGCCCAGATCAGGTCCGACCCTTTAAGAGGTTTTGGGCCTAAGTATGGCCCATATCAGATTCGACCCGTCAACTGGACACTATGCTTTTGGGCCCACTTGCTAAAGGCCCACTTAGTAATTTGGCCTGATATTAGTTTTGGCCTGTTAAGGGCCCGTTTAACATTTCAGCCCTATATTAATTTCAGCCTGTTAAAAGTCCGTCATATAGTTGGGCCTAACTACGGCCTGGTTTGCATCCAACATGCTCGCAGCCGATATCTGATTGGGCCAAAGAAGGACCGAGACAATTTTTCGGCCTGTTAAAAGCCCGTGATTTGATTCGCACAATCATGGGCCGGGGTTCATTTCGGGCTGCTACCGGCCCGTGAGCTGATTGGCACGTTTCAGGCCCAACCTACATCGTGATTGCATGACGGCTCGATTATGTACCGTAATTTTACGGTTTGGCCGATTTAATGCGAAGACAGGATATATATACAGTAAAATAACTGCAGCATCGTGAATAAGAAAAAACCTATACTATACAATAAAGAAATTACGGCATATTACATCCACTAGGCATCAAAGTTTGCCACTATGATAATAAGGCACAAGCAGACAACAGATTACATACACTGGGCATCAAAGATCGCCACCAGTGCAAATAAACATGCCGACAAAATAATATACAAAACCGACAACACTTCAATAGAGTTCAAGAAAGGTTAGCCCTGCTGGGGAGTTGCAGCGCAAGCAGCTGAGCAAGATGATGAGACTGCGCTTGTTCAACACTTATATCTTCCTCACTCTGAAAGATAAACAAGCAGACAGATGATAGGTTTTGCACATAAAAGTATCAGTGCTGACAATTCATCACATTTCTTACTGACGAATAAAGTGACACAGTTTAAATTTGCATTAACACAATATGTTATTGTTCAGGTCAAGACATGGCAGGAAATGACATTGTGAAGGAGTTGGAAGCTTCACGACACCACTGGATTATAGATCAAGAACTCATAAGTATCAATGGTTGGTCTGTTGTCAATTTATACCATTTCAGATTGGCAAATAAAGAGACAGTTTAAATAATAGTAGAATGATATGACATTTTTCATATTTAAGACATTGCAGAATATGACATTGTGCTATAGTGGGTAGGTTCACCAGACCACTGGATTACAGATGAAGAACAGAAGCATACATGCAGTGCAAAAGAAGATCACTTGCTCTGTATAGTTTAATTTACATGGTATGAAGAAGGAACTTGGTTGTACAACTAAAAACTTAAATTGAGAAAGGACGAACTTTTGTTTATGAACTACATATAATAAACTTTAAACAAGCAATTTGATGCAAACACCAAAAATAAACAGCTGTTGCAGTCATGCCTAACCAAATATATACAACAAAGTTTGAAGGCTTGAGATGGACAAACTTACATTATTGGTGAAGACAGGCTCTATAAAGGCTTTGTCCATGCTGATGGGGGGGGGAATTCAAGAAGTTTACCACAGAATCTTCTTCAAAAGCATTGCCTTTATTCTACATTTTGTTAAGAGTAAATATAGATGTGATAATATACGAAAAAATGGGGAATATTTAAGATAAGATGAAGAGTGATGCTACATAACCAAGTAGCTATAAATGTAAGTGCAGCGATATAGGCAAAAGGTACAACCAAGAGCAATGCACAACTAAACTTCTTCAGTACCAACCTTATGGTAAGAGTAAATATAGATCTGATGTGTAGAAAATGGAGGGCAAAGGAAAATAAGCTGCAGAGTGATGGTACATGAACAACTACCTGTCATTGTAAGTACACTGATAAAGGACGGCATGTACTTACAAGAACAATGCAGAGCTAAAAAAACATTGGCATTGGATATATTCTACACTAATGAAACTATTCATACAGATCAGATAATTTGGAGCGAACAATTGATAAGCAAGTTATCATGCATACTGCTGTCACATAATGAACCAGGTATGTATGCAAGTACAGTGATACAGGACAACAGGTACTAATAAGAGCAAAGCAGCAGGCAGCATATTTGCGATATCCTGTCGTTCTTGTCAAACCGGAATTCTTCTTCAAGCAGATTTCCTGCAAAAAAGATCTGTAAGGCACATGCGGAAAAGTAGAAGTTCAAATTGTCATGTGATTTCATAGACAGTACCTCATCCTGGGAACGAGACCAGTGCATAACAAGGTTTTTCCATTCAATGTCTTCTAAATTTAGCACAGGAGACTTCATCGAAAATTCGTTTATAGACTTGCCATCAAAGTGTGATTTCCTCAGGTAACACCGATACTGCTGCAATGCTTCCTTGAAAAGCACAAGCAAGCTTTGCTCGTCATGACTATCCAGATTGACCCTCGCCTAGTTACAACAATGTAATGTAAATCATTGATGTGTTCAATTAGCAGAAAACATGAAAATAATAGCCATGAATAATAGCACTTACACGTAAGTTGGACAGGAAGATGTGAAAATGGTGTTTGTCTTCACAATAATGTTCCCATGATGGGAATATATGCACGTAGTCCCTAACAACATTGAAAGCATTGTCTTTTAAACTGGGAATAAATGGAATGGGGTTCCAATCTGCAGGAATTGGCCGTCTCTGCAGTTGGGATAGGTCTTCGGCCGGTGGACTTGCTGTACTTTTTGCTGGAGTGGGATTTTTATGTGGTACAGCTGGTGCTATGGCAAATGAAATCGGTATACCTTTTGCTGGAGTGCAGGTCCTGTGTGGTGGGGCTAGTGGTGTGGCCAGTGAAGTATGGGTATAGTCTTCTGGAGTCGGTCCTACGTTTTGTGTCACTGGTTGTACAACCAATATAAGTGGGGTGCTGTCTGATTTCTCCAGCACCACCACGTTTTTCAAGGACTTTGCTGGTGCTCCTTCAGGTTCGACAATCACCCTCTTCCTTTTTGATGTCTGATGCACAAGAACAACATTTGAGTGAAAAAACATGGTATGATGACAGATGGAATATGTATTGATAATGGATGGGCATGGCATCTCGGCATATATGATGAGTAAACTAAGCAGATGGCGGTACAACAAAGTAGAAGAAATGCAAGACAACATATGCAAGATACCCGCAATCAATAAAACATTGCCAAATTAGAACAGGCACCTTGATGGGTGAACAGGACAGGCCTTTGACTCCTCGAGGTTAGAATAGTCATTAGGATCATATTCTGAACAAGAATCAACAGGTGGGGAGCGTATGAGTTTCATTGCATCGAGAATGGCACTCAATGCCTTGGTGCCAATTTTGTAAGTCATTGTAGTGTTTAGCTTCAAGAGTGGACTGCTGCTAGTGCGACACAAAGCAGCTACAGAGATCATAGTGTAGATATAACGGGAAAACCTTAAGCATCAGAGTAAAATCAGCAAAGTGGAACTTGCTGGAATATATGTGCTAGTATTGCTGGTACGGCTAGAAAGGCTTCGGATACCAGCTCTCTTCAAGTGAAGGTGCGGTACTGTTAATATCCATGTAACTCTCAAAGGCGACATAGCTCCCCGCATTTCCTTGCTATTCTTATAGGATTCAAGTGGGCAGGCCACTACAAATCCTATTCCTATGTTTACAAGATCCTACGAATCAAAGAGGCTCAAAGTGTTCATCACAACCGACTGTATAGACCTCTACACTGCAAATGTCCCTGCTCATCTTCAGTACAAGGAACATACTGTACTACTATCATACTCCCTCCGTTCCAAAATATAAGTCTTGGTAGAGATTTCCACTATGGATCACATACAGATGTTCCAGGTACATTTTAGAGTGTAGATTCACTCATTTTGCTCCATATGTAGTCCATGGTGGAATCTATACAAAGACTTGTATTTAGGAACGGAGAGAGTACATATTAAAGAAGAACGGAAGAGGAACATGGTAAAGAAGAGCAAGCAGATTTTGGATAATAAAATGTTGGTTGCGCAGTGCCCACACATGATGAACCAGAGCGCATTAAGAATGCAACTCCTAGCTGTCTCTCGACCATTTCAGGCGGTTGGATGAAGATCATATGTCTCCAACCCTTCTTCTTCCTCGTCTCTGATTCTTCCCATACAGAACACCGCACGGGCCGCCAGCCGGACCACCGGCCCCCACCGCCTGTGTTCCTCCGCCACCCCCACCCCCACCCCCACCCACGTCGAGTTTTCTTCTTTCGGCGAGGCCCCACAACCACCCGAGCCCCTTCGATCGCACCGGCAAACTCCGGCGAGCTCTGAAAAACCGACTGACCCAATTTTGAAATTTAGTCTACTGTGATTTAACTAGTGTGGAATATAAAAGGGGAAAACCATAAGCATTGTGAGTATGGTGTTGAGCGTGCCATGGCGGATCTGAAGGTGCAAACCGGACAAAGGCAACTTCGCAACCAAGACAAGAAATTAGAGTAAAGCAGTGGCGATCTATTTTCTTGCTGCGATAAATAAGTTGAGCAGATACGAAAGAGTACCGCCTCTGGTGTGGCGCCGTGTACGCATCTGCTGAGAATTTGACGGTGCTGCGGTAGCGATGGCTATCGGCGGCGTGGAAGTAGATCTAGGAGGGTAGACGGTGGCGGTGGGGAGCGGTGGACGAGACGGTCGTAGGAGCGGCGTCGGCAAGGTGGACGACGGCGGGGATGAAGCGAGAGGACAGGATGCAAGGATCCCGGTCCGAACCCATGGATGAGAGAGGTCGATCTCTTGTAATGGACGGCGGCGTCGGGGTATCAGCTCCGGATGGTGGAGGAGGACGGCGGTGGATGGGGTGGCGGACGGCGGCAGACGGAGGAGGGTGGGGTGGAGAGGGTGTTTTGGCGCCCACGGAGTACGAATGGGGAAAAGGGAGGTAGAGAGGAAGGGGGGAACCATGTATTCAGGGCGCGCTTGTCTCAAATGCGAGGAAATTTACAAACTTAGCCCCCGTTTCAAATTTCTACTACATCACAGCAACACTAGTCGGTTGGGGATAGGACGGTAATCTCGCATACACCGAATATTTGTCGACGAGAGTTTGTTTTTGGCGCCCACCGTGTTTGAATATGAATCGGGGAGGGAGTCAATTTCGGCTGAGGACACACTGTGTTTTGGCGCCCACCGTGTATGAATCCGGGTGAGAGGCGGTTACGTCATGTTTGGGTGAAATTACAAACCTACCCCTATCGAAACCTATAGAAATCCAGCATATAGGCTTTGCGTGGCAGGGATAGGCAGCAGTGATTTCCATCTCGCAGATTTTGGTTTCAGGCGGTTACTGCGACTTTCCCCGCTTCGTTCAAATTTTGCAGAGTGCACGTTTACCGTGCCAACTCAATTCGAATCCCGTTTGTATTCTTTTTTTTCCAGGCAGGATCCATTTTCAATTGGAATTACATTCTATATACATCATTTTTTATATATATACTTTCAAAAGCACAACACCATTTATACATAAATATGGTTTACAAATGGCATGATCTCAGATTCATAAGGTTGTATCCATCAATTTGGATTTTCAAATATTTGAAACCACTTTATGTTGAAATCCAATGTATGCATTCCTCGCTAACTGTCTCCAATTAATGTGTGTTTCATGTGGTTTTTTTTACTTCTCAAACATGTATAATGTGTTTCACACACGCAACATATAGTGTAATCCCGTTTAGACATTAATTACATATAAACCATGCATTGTTTGTAATTGAAGAATCTATGGATCACCAATATTGATAAACTATATAACATTACATGTGTGCCCAAATTCAAATGAATATGCATATTTGATACACCAATTTGCGTTATGATATTATTGATGTCGTGATCTCTAGTTTAAATATTTGAATCCCCTTTAATCTGGATATTCGTGTCATATAGCTATCACTCATGCTTATATAGGACTATCTCTCTGGACCTATACGCGTTCATCGTCTCTCAGGTATCTCTTGTGCTACCTGTATGTCGACAATGATCTTTTATCTTCGTAACACACTGACGGTACTCTCTCCGTCGACCTTCATCACTCTATCTCTCTCTAAGTATATCTCGCTCCCTGCTATGTGTCTCTAACTATGATTCTCCATGTGGAATCTCTTTCTCTCACACAAACACAAAACTTTGTCTCCCGGGGTCTCAATTCTCTCTACTATTCCCATGTGTGCCACTTGCACACCCCTCATACAGAGATGTCTTTCGCTCCTTAGATATGAGAACCTATGACTCTTCCTCTTCAATATCTCTTTCTCACACACAAACACAAACTCTGTCTCCCAGGGTCTCATATTTCTCCATTGTTCTCTTGTATGTCGCTCACACACACCCTCTCTCCCTAGAGATATCTTGCGTTCCCTCATATGTCTCTCTAGCTATCACTCTTGTGTGAAATATCTTTCTCTCTCGCAGACACAAAACTTCGTCTCTCTGGATCTCATTTCTATCTGATATCTGTTTGTATGTGACTCACATGCACCCTCTCTCTATCTCTCTCACACCCACACACATAACCCATCCTTCTGATCCATTTGACTCCTATCTCTAACGCACACTAGCTAGCATCTTTATCTTTCTATTTATCTGTTTCTCCATCAACCTTCTTTCTCGCCCTCACTCTTGACTCCTATCACGCACACTACACATGTTTCTCTCTACATGCAGTCAAGTGCCCTCTCACACACATATATAACTTCACCCTTTGAACCACCGACGGTCATCTCCAACACCCAAACTAGCGGATGTCCCTCTAGCTAGCATCTCCATCTCTGTATCTATCTGTAGTTTCTCCGTTAACATTTCTTTCTCGCACGGAGTCTTGCTTCCTATCACCCACACTATATATGTCTCTCCATACATATGCATTTATAGGTTGGTCTCTTTTGCACAATCGTTGCGCCTCACTCCCTCTGCTCGCCATAGATGCATGCTCCAGCGCACGCCACTATCTCTTAAAGACAAAAACACATGCTCAATTGTCGGGACTTCTTCCATGCATTCTCACATGCATGCATATTGTCATACCAATCCGTCTCTCCCATGTTGTTGATCTTATGACTTATGTCTTCTTTCTTTTATCTCGATCATGCGCGCGCGCACACACACACACACCCCATGTATACATGTATACCTCTCACACATGCACGTTCAAGGTCTCTATGTCTCCATACGTAGTTAATTACCCTCAATCCTAACGCCACATCGAATCGTTTTCCTCTTTTGTGCACATAACTTCCGCCTGGATGGGTAAAACACACACTCACACTTAACAATCTCCTTCTAGCTACCCACCCCCCGCCTCTCACTCTTCCCCTATATCCTCGAAACCAATAAGACCATCCCTTAGTTTAGTTCCCGCCTACATGCACCATCGATATATAGTAGTCTTCCTCGGTGTCTCTCGAATAAACACGTTCTCTCGAAGTCGACTCCTCTCACGCACACACACCTTCTCTTCCCTCTCTACGGGCATTTTCTCTCTCGTACCCCATCGTTGGTGGCCTCTGCCATACACATCACCTCTCTATGATGAAAGCCATGCACACTTAAATTACATCCGCCACAGAGGACCCCGCGACACACACACACACGCACCCCCCCAACACACACACACTAAGACTCCATCTCTCTCTCTCTCACACACACACAAACACACACACACACGCAAGCACGCACGCCCCCCACACACTAAGACTCCATCTCTCTCCCTCTCTCTCACACACACAAACTAAGGCTCCATCCCTCTCTCTCCTCTCTCTCTCTCTCACACACACACCCCCCACACACAGTAAGACTCCATCACACACACACATGCTCTAGGCGGAGCATTTGTTCCTACCACCCTTCATCCAACCTTACCCGTATGATAAACAATCACCTTTATTTACTTGCATAACATGGACAAATTCCACTTTACTTTAGTAGTCAGCAAACTTATCATCTGTACCCTTATAAAAAACGAGTTGGTGGTGATGGTGTGCCAACCATCTTGTAATACAAACCGTATGATCTATATCTGAGGATAGAAAGAAAACTATGATAATTTTACAAAAGATATTGGCACCTCTCCCCGCATCATTACCTCTCGCAACCTCATTTCTCAGCAATTAAAAAAGGAATAAGTCTCTGGAACAATCTAGCATGCATGGTGGCCGCTGCCGCCTGCCGGCGCCGTCCATCCCCATAACTTCACCCATTCCGACCACCAGTCACCACCATGCTCCACTCCTCCTCGCCTTATCTCTCATCTTTCATTTTTTCGATGACATTCTCGAGATACCAGTTTTCCGATAAAATTCTTGAGATATCACTAGTTTTTACACATGGGATTACTCCTGCATGGGTCAATCACAACAGGTGTTCTGTAAAAAAATGCATATTGATGTTCCGTGCAATGCACGAGAATCTTGCTTGTAATTATATAACGCAAATCACGAGCAGGAAGTGACATTTTTGTGACACAACCACGTTAACATGGCCACGTAAATCACTAGCTAAAGTAAATACCATTATACTTATATCCCGATGCAAAAGGTTGAGTACATGTCCGAAGAGTAGAGTCACACACACGCACTCTGTCTCTCAGAATCTCTCTCTCTCACACACACCAGTTACGTGACGCCCACTTAAGCAGACACGTATGTTACAATTTGTGCACCCGCGGGTACACGTGATGTTGCACATTTATTTAAGCCGAAAGGCGAACCCAAACAGTAGCTGCATTCATTCCCCTCCCGCTGCCGCTTCTCAGGTCGCTGTCGCCCGGCAGCCATGGGTGTCCGAAGGTAACAACATACGCCATACTCCCGCCAGAGCGGCGCTTTAATATGGAAATTTTAGTGGTCATGCATGCATCTTTTTGTGCTAGCACTCCTATATAAGGGTTGACCGGTCGCTTCCCGCAGACGTGCGCGGGCGGTGGAAGAGGAAGGAGAAGGGAAGCGGGCTGTGGAGTAACGTTTTTTACCACAATTTCTTACGAAACTGAGTGCAATAATTGAGTAGTTTTGCAAACTACCAGTACTACACCTGAAACGGTTCAAAAACCTATACTCCCTTGCCAACGCGCGCTTCCCGCGTGAAACGGTCAGCTTCCCCCTGGAGCGTCAGTGCCGCATTAATGCTCGACCAGAGCGGAGGCGACCTCTCACTGGCGCCGGCTTTGAAGTGGCGCGACGACCGAGAGAGCGCCGCTTCCCGGTGCACGCGACTGCTCCGCGTTGAGACTGGCCATAGGCCCTGTTTGGATCCATGGGTTAGAGTTAGTTTGAGCTAGTTGGGGCTCAAATAGCCCTAAACTATCCAAGCATGAGGGTTTAAATTGGAGCAAGTTGCACCGAACCCACCAAAAAAAAAACTATCCCACCCAAGAGGTGCTAACTGGAAATAGTTCTCATTGGGACCACTGAAAAATCACTTTTCTCTCTCTCTCCATGAAATGCATTTATTGTCAATCTAACCCTGTCACCCAAACACCTCTTTGGCTACAGTTAGTTCAGGGTTAGTCATGAGTTAGTCTAACCTCTAGCTAAGTTAGAGTATCAAACAGGAGCAGTATAGTACATGCAAGTTGCTCAAAGCATACAAGCAAATTCGTACGTGAAAGGATTTTTTCTTTTTGAAAACGGAACATGAAAGGATTTTTTTTAGAATGCTCTTGGCATGTTGCTAACATGTGATAGTTATCCGACCTCAATAGACGGCAGAAACGCCAGCCCGCCGCACTTTGATAGAGACGAGGAGGGAGAAGCGATAGAGGCTGCTGGATTACTAGAGATAGGTGTCGCACGGAAGCCAAGAAATATGGTGATAGCGTGGGTTAGCCATGTACTAATATGATACTACACTGGGCTGCCGTGTTTCGTACTCTTCCAGTCCACTGTGGAGATGATTGGTTAATTTTTTATCGTTGAATAATATTAAATATTATGAGTGTAGACGCTCCACCACGAGGTTCTTTGCTCCTTCTCCGTCGTCCGGAATCTATGTTCTTCCACTCTATTTTTTTACGTGAGCTTTGTTCATCCTTTTGCCAACACGCGAGACATCTAGCATCAAGGTGCACATGTTATGCAAGGATCGTTCCATCTATATGAAGAACACGTGGGACTGGAACTACGAGACGAACATGTACCCAGGAGTGGACGTACGAACCTGAGTAATGTAGCGCAGTAAGTGAAGTAGAAAGGCACAAATGGTATGAACATGCGTGGCATATAGGGTGTGTTTGGTTGCCTTCTCGTATCAGCATAGTTGTTCCCTCTTCATGCATGCTCAACTCAACACCCCTCTTCATGCATGCTCTCTTCATGCATGCTTCTAGTGTATTTGTGCTAAACTAGTGTGGACTCATGCACCCTCCATACACTCTACCAAACACCCAAAAGTAGGTCAAGAAGGGAACTCTTGGGCGGCATTTGTCTCTTACTACGTACTACCACTAAATGTTGTACGTGCAATGCACTGTGATGTTATGGAGTACGTGCCTAAGTACTCTACTACTACTATATTAGTTGGAGGCACATATTAACTTTTATATTTGTTTACGTGTATGCCCCGAGACCTTCCAACTAGACGTGTCTTTGTCTCCAGGTCGCACTTTGTATCGTTCATACCACTAAGTACTACTACGTGTGGTCTCCGAGCCAGAAGTGGAAGAAGTGGAGACGCTCTACAACGCTGTTTTTTATGATGGGCTCTACCACGCTGTTCATGTCCCACTCCTTCTGCTGACGTGTGGGACATCCAGCATGTGCCGTGTTTGGCACCCTTCATCGTAAGAGTTGAAACGCTAGCATTCATCAGAAATAAAAAATAATTATAAATCGGCAGTGATACTATTTTTTTGCGAACCAATCAGCAGTGATACTATACCACGCGGTTTCCTTGCTCCTCGGTATCGGAAAGAATACTTCCGTTCGCCAACATGTGGGACGTCGACCATCCTGGTCCACTTGCCATGCACGCAGAATTCCAAGGGAGTCACCCAGGTCGTTGCGCCGCAGTAACAATGACTAATGAGCCGTAAAATCACAGGCCCACTTCCCACTTTGAAGTTGCTTGGACGAAGGAACCATCATGACTTCGTTGAATTCCGCTTCTTGAAGAAAACTACTGTACCAACAGTATTGCTAGCTACAGTAGTTACTCCAACAGAGGCCTCCTTTCGTTCATAGGATAGGAATATGAAAATCATAGGAAGTGAGATGACATGCATCTCAATTCCTATAGAGAAAGAGATGCCATTTGATGCTTAGGGTAGGAATTTTTCCATTTACTCTAGGCTAATGTACTGGTAATTTGCTCTAAAAACTACAGTAGTAACTAGTAGTACTGGTACATGCTCGTACTCAGACACACACACACTAACTACTAGTACTACTACTTCTCACATGCTGGCCAGATGACGACGTTCTCCTTCCCGGCTTTGTCGGCGACACCCACCGTGCTTGGATCTCCGCCGACCTCTCCGTAGCAGCGCGTGCGTCCTTTTCTTTCTTGCGGTGGCGGGCCTCTCTTTTCTTGAGTGCTTTCTGACTTTTCCGCTCCCTCTGTGTGGCTTTGGCTGCCTCTTGCTCTACCGCCCATTCGGCCTTGGCATCTTCAAATTCCTCCCACATAGTTGTGAGGTCGCGAGGGGCGATGAACTCGGCATGGCGGGATGGCATCGCTTCCCTACCATTTTGTGTGCGGTCGTGGGCGGCGAGGAACTCGGCGCGGTGGGATGCCATCGCTGCCTTACCGGTTAGTGTGCGGCACGGTGGCATGAACGAAGCTTGGTGAGAGCTTTGGGGTGGAGTGGCCGGACAACCGTATAGTGCATTGGTTTGTCAAGAGCTCAAGGACAGAAGACGAAGCAAATTTGGATCCCCCTTCAATGCTGGTCATTTATTATCGAGTAAAATGCATTGGCGGTCATCGAACTTGTCTTGATAGCTCACTTTGATCATTGTATACGAGATATGGTGATTATACGATCACTGGCTCAGCGTATAGCTCCGCATTTGTCTGGTTGACCAGTCAAACAGTCCGCATGCGCCTCATCAGCTCGTGTTCTTATCTATCTACGCGGGCCTACCTGTCAATGGAGAAAGAAATATTGTAAAAACCAAAATTATGCTAGAGTCCGGACCGCTTCCGGAGCCCGCTCTCACCGCCCTGGCCCCTCAAGACGCCAGCTGCCCGCTGCATGCATGCATAGCAAGTAGTACTCCTTATGTGGAGGAGAGAGAGGCATTGAAAAAGTCAAGGAGTGGGCTCTGCAAGAGCCCGTCTCTACACGTGCTCCTAGGTATAAAAAAATAATTCTAAAAAAGGCATAAAACAATTGTGTCTTAAAAAAAGAAAGGTAAAAAGCATTTGAGAGGAAATAGATAGAGAGAAAGTGAGAAAAAGCTGTAACCTGGGCATTACATGAGGAAGGAGGGAGTGGTGCACATGCCAAGTTCACTGGGCTGCCGTGTTTCACACTCTGTCGTAACAGTGGAGACAATAGATTTCAACAATGAATACTCGTTTCTCATCCTCTATATCGGAAAGTATACTTTCATTCGCCTACATGTGGGACATCGACCATCCTGGTCCACCTGCCATGCACAAAATTATCCTGGTCTACCCCGGTCGTATCGCAGGCCCAACCTTTCCCACTATAAGTTGTTCGGACGAAGGAACCATCATGACTTCGTTGAATTCCGCTTCTTCAAGAAAACTTACTGTACCCGCAATACTGCTACCACACGTGAAGACTGGACGACACTGTACCACATCATACTCCCTCCGGTCCTTTTTAGTTCGCATATAAAATTTGACTGAAGTCAAGCCTCGTAAAGTTTGACCAACTTTATAGAAAAAAGTATCAACATTCACAATCTAAAATCAATATCAATAGATGTTTCATGACTTAAAGTTTCATATTGTATAACTTTAGCATGGCAGATGTTAATATTTTTTCATATAAATATGGTCAAACTTTGTGAAGTTTGACTTCAAAGAATTCTAATATGCAGAGTAAAAAGGACCGAAGGGAGTATCACTGAAACCCAGTAGGGCTAACTAGCCCACCTAGGTCATCTATTTTGGAATGGAGGGAGCACGTCTCTGCACTGCTATGATTTTGTGTTGCACGTCATATCACTAAAAACCACTAGGCCAAACTAGCCCGCCTAGGTCATCGATCGCTAAGCCTACAATTTTAGGAGCTAGGGCTATTGGTCGATCGACGAGGGATAAGTATAAGCATACCACGAGCTCATCAGCCCCAAGGTTTCTCTTCGGTGAGTGTTTTGCAAGTACTATAGCTCACATGGTAGCTAGCCTACTAACACCAAGAATCATCAAACAAGCCCTGCTGATAAGATAAACAGTTCAAACTTACATCTAATCATGCCATATATTACATCAAAAGCTGGTGAGGATACATCTGTTTCCATAACTCGGAGAGGGTTCGCATGATTCATCGCATGATTCACTATCAAACAAAAGTAGCAAGATCCGCCCACACAAGACAGTGCACTAGCCCTAAGATGGTTTGATAACACGCATCATTCTGGTAATTAAACACAGGGCAATGCAAACTACCCTGAAGGATTAGCCCGACCAACTATTTCTTGTCATCGATCTCTCGGGCAATGACCACAACACGGACAACGGCATGGGAATCGATTTCTGGGGCGATGTCCGTAGGACTGACCGCGACATCGGAATCGATCTCTGGGGCGATGTCCATAGGATGGACAACGGCATCGGAATCGATCTCTGGGGCGATGCCAACAGGACGGGCCACGACATCGGAATCATCAAGGACGTCCATCGGCACCTGCACAACCCTAACATATTAGCAAGCACATTGCAAATAATCAAAAACCACAACTATGGTAATAAGCCATTATTTTTTACCTTGTGCAGCTCACCGGGGGATCTCATCCCTCCAGGGCCATCTCCTCGTCCTCGATGGGGGCCATCACCTTGCCAGGGGAATACTGCTTCTCAACGGCGACTATCTCCTCAAACTCGGTCTTGAGCCTCACATAGGTGGCAATCAGAGTTCCTGGGGTAGGCACGGTGGGGCCCTTGCTGTTCTTCCAACTTCCTTTGAGGAGTTCGTCCGCCAACGTCCTAAACTCTTTGGCCAATGCTTGTTTCTTGGAGTTCTTCATATCCATGGGTTGGCCCGCCAACATGGTCAACTCGTTGGTTGGTGCTCGCTTCCTGGAGATCGCTGTCTCTAGTGGGTTGTCCGCCGGCAACTCTTTGCCTAGTGCTCCAGGATCCATCAATGAACTGACAAACAAAAAGCAATCGAAAGGAAACCACAATCGCAATGAAAACGGGAAAAGAATAGGATGTGAGAATCGGTCGGTGCTTCGCAAAAAGAAGATTCTTGGAATGAAAATATAGCAGCATAACTGATTCGCCCAACTTTCCTTTGTCGGTACAGAAGAAAAGTGGTAGAAGTGAGTAGCCTGGAGTGAGGTTTTCTTCAAGAAAGGGAAGAAAGGGCTTGAACGAGCGTTCCAGTGAAATGATGGTTGCTTCGTCCAGTCCAACTTGGAGGCCACCTTACCACTGCTGGTAAAGGTGTGGGTTTTGTGATATGACGGGTCATGACGGCCACACCGGGGTTACAGGTGAGTCTCAACTGTAGCACCTTGCTGTGATTTGGTGGATGGCACGCGGGCCCAAATGCTTTGAAATGTCCCGCATGTAGATAGAGCGGCTAGTCATATAGGAGTGCTCAATATTGTGCACCGCGACCAAGGAGGAGAGGAAAACGAGAGAACTACGTAATTAATGCATGAGTTTAATTAGGGTAGTTTTGTAAACTAGGTGTGTAAGTCATCTTACGAAAACCAAATAGTCCCAAAACACTTAGGCGCGGTGCATTAACTTCTACCTTGTTTCTTGTTTCTTGACATATCAACCAATAAGAGATGAGAGGTGTGCATGCTTTTAATGACTTGCAATGCCTAGTTCATTGCATGCAATTCTATTAATTAGCAAATAAACATTGGTGACCCCAGGAGGAAACGGTGCTAAGCGCGTGGACCTATGCAGAATGAGTATCAACCAATGGATGATGGAGTTTAATTGTTAAACAATAGCAATTTTGTCTCATGCAAGTGCCTGGCTAGTACTCCAAGGAACCGTACCACGCGAGCGTTCGCAACTGCCACGTTCGGCTTGCGCTTGGCTCTTCGCCTCTTCAAGAAGACGAACAATAATGATTACTCCTACTTCTACAGTATCGAATCCACTGCTGCATGTCCGTCCACCTCGTGCGGGAGGGATAGCGAAAGCTTCAACTTACTGCTCCTGCCTTTGCGTCCATGACAGGTGGGCCAAACAGGTGGTTGGCCCTCCTGTCATGCAGCCAAAGGAAGGTGCAGTTAAGGCACCAGAGCTCAGTCCGCGAGGGAGAGGGTGTTGTAGTAATCAAATTTCTCGGTCTTGTACGAGTTGATGAAGATAGGGGTTGCTTGCTTGCTAGGGTTGCTCACTACGTATATATAGGCCGGAGCCTCCGTGCTTGCTTGCTAGGGTTGCTCTATTCACACACTCTCATCCTCTCTAGATTTAAACAAGATAGGGGTAGTAACACTGTCTTTCTCCCTTAAAAAAACACTGGCTTTCTATCCTCACCGCTGGTTACAGATCCAGACGTATCCCCCTCCGCCGGTGAAGGGGAGGAGGGGCAGCGTTTAGGCCGTCGTCGACAGTGAGGGAGGAGACCCACTGCCGGCCGCACCATTATCTCTGGTCGAGCACCGGCGCGGGAGGTCCTCCGATCCCTTCGTCGTTGCCTGTGGGCGGATCCGGCCTCCCGCCGCCCACCTATCCACATCCCGATGACCTTCAGGTATATCTTCATTTGAAACCGCCTTAGCTCTACTTCCCCAGCTCGTTACGTTGCTGCATGTGCATCATTTTCTACCTCTCAGCCCCTCTTGATCGGATGGTCCAACGGCACATTTTGTTCTTCTATTGTTAGAGGTAAAGCTACTTCATGGAGTCGAATCTTGTACTCCTTCCATCCGAAAATACTTGTCATCGAAATGGATGTATCTAGATGTATTTTAGTTCTAGACACATCCATTTTGATGACAAGTAATTCCGGACGGAGGGAGTACTTGGTTCAAACAAGAAATAAAGTGGGGGTGGGGGAATTTAGTATGTACATCGGACTTGGTACAAACAGGAAGGAAAGTGGGTGAAATTAGTACAGGCTGGTCATCCAACCGGTCTCTTGGTCGAAAAGGGAAATATAGGGGTAACGCTGTACACAGTGGTATGACCAGGACTAGATTTGCTATCCACACATATATGAGTAGATGGCTAGAGTGAACAAAAATGGGACCAACCCAGATATGTTTCTTGGATGTTTGTTTCTCGGGGCAACAAACTATGAATCGCCACTTTATGCCCCTGTTTACGTACATGGTGCTGAACTGCTGGTGCACCCACTGTTATAAGCCATGAAAAGTTTAGCCAAATGTTTTTGCCTGTAATTGTTTGAGACTCTGACTGTTTCCTTTGTGCCTTTTTGTGTAAACAGGGATATCCAATTCACCTGGTTGCTGTTGTGACCTTTTGGTGCACTGCACAAAACTCTTCTTAAAAGAAGTGACTTTTGTGCTGTTTAACTGGAATGTCAGAATGGAACAGTTGGTTCATTTTGGTGGAACTGCACAAAGGGAGATCTGTGTTCCAATCCGCTTCATCCATATTGGCGCCATAACCTTCCTTTAGGTAAGAATGATATTTAATGCATGTGTTCATCTCTATTTTCCGACTGCCATGAGAAAATAATGTTGTTTTTTACTAGTACACTTGTACTCCCTCACTGACAAAACCAATTCTGAATTAGAAGGCCAATCATGTACTTGCTTTCACCAACTGGTGAGGAGAAAGAGAAACAGAGCATGAAGAGGAAGAAGAAGAAGAATAAACAGTGCCAAGGCGATCTTGCTGAAGCCAGAGGCCTCCGTCGAGGCCATTCAAGGGCTCCGGCAACAACTACCTTACATGTGAGACGATCCTCCAGGGAGCCCTTCCACTTCTGCTGTCTCACTTAATTAATTAGGAGTACTTAAGTACCACTAATTTATTACTGCCTAATTTTCCTGTTGGAGTTAAACAAATCTTTAGTAGGACCCTATGCTGAATCATGTACATGTGTATGTTTGTCTATGGAAGTGAATCATGTGGTGGAGCAGGGAGGGAATATTATTAGTGTCATGATATAATAGTGCTATTGTTTTGCATGTCAATTTATTGCCATTGGTTCAATGAGGCAATGTTTTGCGTATTGTCCATCATGAATTTGATGCTACTAGTTGAGTAATATGCTAATGTCTTCCTATACTTTCTCACTAAGCTAATGAAGGTTTCACCTTGTTCCTACTTGTGCAAACATGGATCATGTTGTGCCAATCATACATTAAATGGAACTACACAAGACAATACAATGAACTGTATCCCAGCCAGTGCTTTAACTCTGCTGGAAGTTCTTGATAATCTTTCGATATAATCTCAACACTAGTAAACAAGAGTGATTTCAACCATACATTTGAAGTGCACAAAAATATATACTATTGTGTGATTCCAGTGAGTGCTTTATCATCTCTTATGGGACTACATGAATAAGCTTTATTTTCTCAGGTTGGTATGGGCATAAGGCCTTCATCCATATTAGTTTGCTGTCATCTCTATTTGTATCGTGCTACTGTCATGAGAAACTCCTTTATCTTTGCACGTTAAAGTTTTGCAACCAATGATAAATGGCAATGCTTTGAGTGTTGAGTTGAGCTAATTGGCACTGATTAAATAAACTAATACCTCTCTTTAAGCGAGACTACTATGTTGCTAACTTTACCCATTAAGATAATGAGGGTGCTTCTATTTGTTAGTGTATGTTTCATAAACTAGTCCCACTATTACAGTAATCTCACTCTCTCAATATATGTGCCAACAGGGATGCTCGATTTTGGTGGAACTACACAAAAACTTTGGGTGCTTCATTGCCTCGACTGCTTCCGTCCTTTCCTGTCAGTCGCTAAACTCCGCATGCTTTCTTCCTTTGCTGTCAGTCGCTTGGCTTATCTCGGCTTCCAGTTAAAGGAAATAGTAATTGATATGCTACCTCACACAGGTTGGTACTGGTCTTTATCCTGATTATTGTGCCTGTCATATGTATTGGTAATTTGGTATTGTGCTACTGTTTGCCGATTTCATAAAGGAGTAATTTGGAGCCTGAACTCGCAGGCAAATCATTACATCGGGTGATTTCAGTAGAACTGCACAAATTGATCAGATGGACAGGTACTTATGCTGCTGCTATGTACTCCAAAGTTCACTCAGACAAGCATCGATGTTGACAAGAAGTGCCTATATTCATTCGAGTATCAACCGGCGTCAACCAATTGTCAAACTCCAAGTGTTAGGAGAGAGAACGCCAAAAAATATTGCTTGGTGCATAGCCCAAAAAAACGCAGTCCAGTCTTTGGCCCCAACTTGTGCCTTTTGGTTATCGACACATATGGTAGCGAACTATATGGCATGGAGTCTAAAGATTCCAGACAAGTTGGTTGACGCGTATATTCATCTGGCACTTAATCAGTCTGCACGCCAAGGATGCTCCATTTCAGTTGAACTGCACAAAAAATTTGAGCGGTTCATTTTCTCAACCGCCTCCTTTCTCGTCTTCAATGTAGAATTTTGGCGAGATACTTGACCAAGATGACCCAATAAACTGGTTGGATGAAAGTAGTGGCCAAGTTGCTCAAACGTCCCTGGGCACAAGGCCACTATTTGAGGATAAACCTACAAGCAAAGTTCAGATTGTCTGTGCTACCTCTTATGTACTCGAAAGTTTACTCGTACAAGAACTAATTTTAGCAAGAAGTACCTCCGATTGAACACCATTTACCAGTCTGTACCCTAGGTAATTAAAGTTCATCCATGGATCATATTGGCTGTGATCTCAATCATTGGGATGCATAAACATACTGAACATGCGTATATTTGAATCTTTTTGTAAATTATGTATGAATATTGTCGTGTGATCTATCAATCATTTGGATGCATAGATATGCTGAGCTTGTGTATATATGAATCTTTTGAGTTGTTGATTGTGAATGTTGGCTATGGATATGAACGTGTCCTGTGAACCTGAGTTTGATATGAATATTTACCTTTTCTGTTGTATTTGTGTGTGAACTTGTTAGTATGCCTACTGTGGGGTATAAAACGCAGGTCTCTTATAAAAGTAATGCCGTGTCCAATTTATGTTTTCCCTTCTAACCACCGCGGTTGTGCTGCCGCGCACCCGAACCAGTGAAGTTTCCCACTCCTCTCCATTTGCGACTCCACTGCAACTTAATAAATAGTAACGTCTTCGGTTTTAGCCTGGTTTTCCGTAGATTAACCAGGCAATTCTCTTCTTCTTAATTAATCGACGAGGAAATTCTTTTGCCTCCGTTTCGAAAAAAATAGTAACGTCTAACTGAGCCAGTTAGTTAGATGAGTACACTTGGTGTAGTAGGATCTTTATTTAGTTTGATGCATACACTTGTTCTTTTTTGGTAGCCCTTTTGTAATGATGGCTGATGTTTGGTTTGTAAGAGAGAGCTGTGTCTTCACTCTTCTGGCCTGCTTACTGCTTCTGTTGCACCCCCAGCCCTGGTTGCTGCTGCTGCTGTTTTCAATGTACAATCAATAGTATATTTCGTCTGTTGGTTGAATAAATGTGTTGTTAGAACGATAAACACAATGTTTTGGAAGTCGTTGCATGGTTCGATCCTTTAGTGCCCCGTACCGTACGTAGCGCATACTATTTATCGTATGGAACACATTTTTTTTGAAACTCGGAACACATTTTCCACTTGTTGATAACATGCAGCCCACTGATGAAGGCCCAATAGAGAAGCCCATAATTAACTGGAAGGGAGGCTCTCACATGAATCCGGCCCAGGTACATGCTCATGGTCGCCTAAACATAAATAAGTAAATAAATAAATAAATAAAGCTAAATGCTCATGCACCAGTTCTTTGGGAAAATATGTAGCCCAATATTTATTTTTGAAGAATACCCAAGCTAGGCCTATTTGTTTTCTCCGAATTACTGGGCTGCAAATCTTTCAAGATGAGGGGGGATGCATTTCGGCCTGGCTTAAGAGTATGGTCAATGTCTGTTAAAAGTAATATCAAAAGGGGTTGAAAATTCCAAAAATATTATAGCAATTGGGATATAAGTTTCTTTTTTTGTTTTTGTTCTTCACTGATATCTTATACGTATTTCATTGGATTTAACATGACATAGTACTAAATTATTTTTAAATTTGTTTTAGTATGGCTATTAATTTTTGAATTAAGAATATTTCGTTCCCCAGCAAAAATTTGTGAATTTTCAAAATTTCCCACATATTTAGTTAATTTTTTAACCCTGGTACTGACCAGAAAATGGCCAGCAATTCTAAAAATGGAAAACGGGCTGCAATAAATTCCATATGAATTAGAAAATGAGTAAAAATTATAAAAATAATAGCAAATGGGTTGTACATGCCACAGATTTCGAGGCTGGCTTGTTTACGCAAGGCTTTGTCAGTGAACACACGATTCTAGCAGGAGTTAGTGTTGGATGTCCATCCAACGGCCGACGTGCTTCTTCAATCTCTAATCTTCCTACTCCAGCCGCCTAAACTAGCACCGTCGGGACTGCCTGCTCCCTCCTCTTGTGGCCCGCTGTGATGCCGCGCAGGCTTCCCCGGCCCACCCTACTCCCTACGCTGGCCTGGCCGCACGCAATCAACTGACTCCTTATTACACGAAAAAATAATTCCTCCCACTGACATCTGGGACGCACCAGTTGGGAGGCTGACCTGTGGACCTACTAAGTTGACGCGTACGCAGGGCTTGTCAACTTAGTCAACAAACGATTCTAGCAGCAGTAACCGTTGGATTTGAATCGAACGGTCCTGCTGCTTCTTCAATCGCTGCTCTTCTTGCACCAGCCGCCCAAACCAGTGCCGGGGAGACCGCCTGCTCCTGCCTCCAATGGCCGGCTATGCTGCCGATGAGGCCTCATCGCCCCCTACTACTCCCACCGCTAGCCATGCCCTGCAGCGACGGCAGCCGCACACCGCAGCCGAACCAGTGAACCCTCGTACTCCTCTCCACGTGGGCATCCACTGCCGCATCTTCCTCGGCTCCGTGTCGTCCCCTTCCTAGGCCTCGCCGTCGTCCACCGCCTTGGTGCTCTTGGCGCGGCGTGGTCAACATGGTCAACGACATTCCATCGAAAGAGTATTGTACATGGAGAGGCTGACAGCTGGGTCCACGGCCACAGCCCAGTTTTTTTGTGATTTGCTAAGTAAGTCGCTTTGTCAGGCCTGTTGGGCTGCAAATCTTTCAAGACGAGGAGAGCTTTCATTCGGCTGGCCGAGAAAATGGCCCATCAGTAATGAGAAATGGGTTGTACATTTTTAAAACACATCAAACCGGCAATTAGTTTCAAATATCTTTTCTTCATTTCGAGATTTGAAATTACATTAATTTTTATGCGTGGAGAATTTGTTTGATTTTATATTGATATACATTTATTTTTAAAATCAGTTTCAATGCGAGTCGAAATTTCGGGATTAAAAACAGTTCGGACCGCACCGAAATATCCAAAATTTCGTATAATTTTTTAACGGTGGCCACAATATGGGCTGTAATGCTAAAAAAAGAATATGGGCACCAAAAAAACCTTAATAATTAGCAAATGGGCTGTAAATTATTAGAAATAATGGCAGATGGGTTGTATGCTGTTTTCCACAGATTTGAGGCTTTCCTAAAAAAAGGTTGACGCACAAGCAGTGACTGTTGGATGGCCATCCAACGGCCGTCGTGCTTCTTCAATCTCTGCTCTTCCTGCTCCAGCCGCTCAAATAGGCGCCGGCGGGACTGCCTGCTCCCTCCTCCCCGCGGCCGGCTCTGCTGCTGCGCAGGCCTCACCACCCCACCTTACTCCCATCGCTGGCCTAGCCATCCCTCTACTCACCCACACCTGCTGTTATTCTCCGACGGCGGCAGATGAACCAGTAAACCCTCGTACAGTCGTACTCCCCTCCGCGTGGGAAACAACTGCCGAGTTTTCCCTGCCTCCGTGTCGTTCCCTTCCTAGGCCTCGCCGTCGTTCACCGTCCTGGTGCTCTCGGCGCGGCCTGGTCAACGTGGTCAACGACCGACATGCATCTGAAGTGGACTTTACGTGGAGAGGCTGACAGCTGGGTCCATGGCCGCACACAAGGAAATGCCTCCTTATTACGCGTAAAATAATGATTCCTCCACATGACATGAGGGACCCACCAAAAGGGCCTCTGTATTTCGCGAAAAAAATGTTACCGCCGCTGACAGCTCGGACCCACCAGCTATATGTTCGCACGCAAGGAAGTGCCTTCTTATTACGCACAAAAAATGAATACTCCCCCTGTTAGCTAGGACCCAGTATAGTGGCAGGATGACTTGTGGGCCTACTAAGTTGACGAGGACAGAGGGCTTTGTCAACTTAGTCAATATGCACGATTCTAGCTCTAGTGACCGTACGATGTCCATCCAATAGCCGTAGTGCTTCTTCAACCTCTGGTCTCCTTGCTCCAGCCGCCCAAACCAGTGCTGGTCGTGCCTCGCGCTCCTGCCTCCCGTGGCCGGCTGCGATGTGGCAGAGGCCTCACCGTCCCCTACTACTCCCACCGCTAGCCAGGACATCCCTCTACTCACCCACACCCCCTGTTATTTTGCGGCGACGACAGCCTCACACCGCAGCGAACTAGTGAACCCTCGTACTCCTCTACGCGTGGGCATCCACTGCCGCGTCTTCCCCAGCTCCGCGTCGTCCCCTTCCTAGGCCTCGCCGTCGTCCACCGCCCTGGTGCTCTCGGCGCGGCGTCGTCAACATGGTCAAGGAACGGCTTCCATCGGACATGGATTGTACGTGGAGAGGCCGACAGCTGGGTCCACGGTCGCAGCAAGGAAGTGCCTTCTTATTATGTGCAAAATAATTATTCCTCCACCTAACAGCGGGACCCACCGGACGGGCCACCGTATTTCGCGAAAAAAACATTTCCCCCTGATTGCTGGGACCCACCAGCTACATCTTCGCACGCAAGGAAGTGGGTCTGGGCAAAAAAACGATTCGCCCCCTGACTGCTGGGACCCACCAGCTACATCTTCGCAGGCAAGGAAGTGCCTGACAGTCGGGACCCACCTGGTCGAAGCGTACGTATCGTTGTCATTCTGGTCGCGAACGTGTACGTACATACTGGTCGATGTAGAGGCACACACGTGTCGTAGTAGAGGCGCGCACGTGTCGTAGTAGAGGCGCGCACATAGCATTTACACGTACGTACAGCGGCCAGGGTGCAAGAAAGAAAATACGGCCACGTATGTGTACATACGGGCGGGGTCTCGAACACCTACTCGCGCATACGTACAGCCAGGGCTCGTGTACATGGCTAGGTCGGAATGGAGAAACAGCGTCGTCGTCGTGTTCATGGGGAGGCAACGGAATGCGTGGTGTTCATGGGGAGGCAACAGAATGCGTCGTGTTTATCGGGAGGGCTTGGACGGAACAGGCGATGGAAACGAGGCCTAGCGTACCGCAGAACGGAGGATACGGCCTTGTGTTCGACCGACCATGTTCGAAACGGGATCCTGTTCATCGGGAGGGGTCTGGCGTACCGCAAAACGGAGGAAACGGACCTCCTACGGTCGAAACGGGGGTCCTGTTCATCGGGAGGGGTGTGGCGTACCGCAAAACGGAGGAAACGGACTTGTTGGAGCGCTACGGTCGAAACGGGGGTCATGTTCATCGGGAGGGGTGTGGCGTATCGCAAAACGGGACTCCACGGGATACTGTTCATCTCCACCGTCGACCTCCTCCAGCCTCCACGGGCTCCTGTTCATCCAGCCTCCACCGCGCGCTACTCCACCGGCTACTGTTCAACCACCCCTCCACCATCTACTGTTCATCCAGCCCTCCACACCACTTGGTCCTATTCAACCACCCCTCCACGGGCACCCCTCCACCATCTACTGTTCATCTAGCCCTCCACACCACGGGGTCCTGTTCAACCACCCCTCCACCGTCTACTGTTCATCCAGCCCTCCACACCACGGGGTCCTGTTCATCCACCCCTCCATGGGCACCCCTCCACCGTCTACTATTCATCCAGCCCTCCACCACACCACAGGGTCATGTTCATCCAGAGGCAACGCCACCGCTCACT